>NC_090731.1:82050001-82060001 GCF_036898095.1 Palaemon carinicauda
TATATATATATATATATAAGCGATCCCATGCCGGCTACTTCTCTCCAATTTGAATTAATCGTATCCTCAATTGGATGAGGATGACCGCAGGCACTTCCTGCTTGATGGTATATAAGCAATTCACGAACCCTGCAGTCTTATAGTAGACACTTCCCTAAACATAATAAGACTGTGTGGGCCGATGCATGGTAGTTGGCTATATATTTCCAATATAAATTCCTTTAGTAATTTTGGATATAAATTACGCTTTTTAACTTAATTCAGTTAATCAACTTTTCCACTGTTTATCTCTCTACTTTTCCTATGTTTATCTCTCTCCCCTCTCAATATATTTAATTTTAATTTTTCATAACTGATTTCTTATTAATAAATCTATTAGCATGTTCCAAAGTTTTATACACCATTATATCTGATGGATTAATATTTGAAGAAATGATGGATTTAAAATTATGATTTAGGCAAGAAGGATTTTTTCTTCATTTAAGAATTATTCATGAAATCAATCAGATCTTACAATTAGATAATATCTAAATTATATTTTGAAGGAGGTCACAACTAATAAATGTGGATCTTGCCTTAGAGTATATATGAATAGGCTTTGCTTTGCTACATGGCAGGTAAGAGTCAACAGATTTTCTTTATTAAGAGATTACTAGGGAGAGCCTTTTTAGTGACTATAAAAATAGTGATATATCCCCCACCAAAAGCTATTATCTTATGGTCAGATCATGAAAAAAAAAGAAAAAAAAAAAAAAAAAAACAATCAATCTTGATTGACCTATACTATGATATAAAAACAGGCGAAGGAAGGTAGAAAATACTACGATAAAAGTGGCCAAATTTACGTTGTGGTGGTCAAAATATTATAAAGACGTACATTTTTGTGTGTGTGTGTTGGGTGGCATTTGGTGTCATCGAACACGTAATTTTGAGAAGACAGTCCGGAAAGGATAGATGGTTGTTTAAGGCTTAAAGGTACCTATCAACAAGACTTAAGCGAAATAAAATGAAAATTAGATTGTGGTTTTTAAATTACCCTGTGATTTTGAAAAATGTCAAAGTGAAATGTATAAGGTAAAAGTATGATAAATCCTAAAAGCCTTTCTTTTTAAATGAAATATTGGCTATTAATTGGACACGAAACCTTGAATAGTTATGTAATTGTTGAAGAAATATTTGGATCAAGCATTCATCTTTCAAAATAGTCTAATATTAAGAAATAGGCCAAGAAGAAAATTAAGAACTTGAAAATATTGCCACCATCATATTTAATCAACCTTAAAACATATGCAAAGATAAAATGATATATGAGTGAAAATGAATACGAATGCTAAGGTGTCTACCTACTGACTTCTGCCAATATCAGATGTGAATAGAATATTTACATTTCTGTTGACCAGTAGCTAAAAAATATTTTCGGCAGCTCATTGTTGGTGCGAGACAGATCTCTGGTTCTCATAGTTTATGAGATTAGAATTTTTTTTTTTTTGAAATCTTTGCTTTGCATTGACATATGCACTTTAAAAAAAAAGCTAAGTTAAGTAGAAATATGAGAAATGATCACACAGCCCTTAGTGTTAACATTACAAAGCAATCACAATTCCTCGAAAGGAAACATCAAATGAAACATTCAAATGGCAATTCTCCTTGAAATAGAGAAAACATGTGTTGAAATAGGGACAGTTGCACAATTTCAATATATATTTCAGTGAGAATTCGCTGGACTGTTTCAGAATCTTGTTCCTGGTGAAAGCATAATTTCAAATTGTTCCAAGTCAAAGGCTTCAAAATCATTGTTTCTGAAGACGGAAAAATCGCTATCTTATGTAGATAAGGGACTCGAGCACAACTTCGACGTGGATATTTAGAACATTGCATGAAAGGTATATCAATATCACGCATATTTATGGATTAAATGGATAATATTGAATATTCTATTGTTTAAACAAATTTAGAGAGAAAACTGAAGCGAGTAAATCGTATTTCATTGGAGGTAGAAATTTCTTATAAAATCCAGAGGGAGCCAGATTACAAAACAACCAACGTCGTGGTGTGAAGCTTAGGGATCTGTACGAGGGAATTGTATTCAAGTGTAAAAAGAAAAATGCATAACTCCAAATCTTCCTTAAATATCTTTAAATTCTTTATTCCCATTTACACCAGCAAAACTTCGTGGTGTTCCTGAGACATAATCATTTATACTTACAGGTTCAATTGTATAAAAGTCTCTTCCCGGTATAATCAGGTATCACAAAATAAAATTTCCTAAACTAAATAAAGCAATATCCTGGTTTGCAGGATAATCCCAGATATAATGTTATTTGTCATTTCTGGTGTAGAAAACCCGACCGTGTTTATGGCAAGATGGGTCATATCTAAATCAACTCCAAATTTCAAACTGATATTGTTACCTAATGCACAGATTAATGTCTGATCAGATTCTTGCAGGTGGAACCCAACTACAAACATCCTTATCGGTTTTTAAGTTTATTTAGTTAGCACAAATATGGAAAGTTTTCTTCTAATCCTGTCAGCCGTTCTTGTTCGGCAGATTCTTGAATGAAGGTGTAACGACAAGGGAAAAAATAGGTCATAGAGTAATGGGTGAGATGCCATTAATAATGTATGATTTTGATTATAATGCTCTTAAATCATGAACCACATCAGGGAAGTATAAATCAGTTAAATTAGCTTCTCTCTCTCTCTCTCTCTCTCTCTCTCTCTCTCTCTCTCTCTCTCTCTCTCTCTCTCTCTCTCTTTCTAGTTGTTTATAATCTATGGTAAGAGTGCATTGTTACCGTGGTGTCTGTTTTGGGACCTGTATGAATGTTACATGTCAATATAATTCACACGAAGTCATTTCAACCATAGGTAAAGTGAAACACATACTTTTATAAAATGCATTTTTTTGTAATTTGCTAAGAATTCACATACACACACCTACTTTCAAACATAAAAAATTATCAAGCAGAAATCTATGCATGAAGTTAATAAGGGTGCTGACCATGAAAATTTCGTTGGGACAGCCTAACAGATATAACTGTACAGTTCAAAGATTGTGCCCGGGATGATTAAGCATTAATTGTAACTTGCGTCATATTTGAGATGCAGCTGATATCATATTTTGAGACGAGTGACCTAGTGTTAGATGAAAATAACGAGATTATAGGCTAATAAAGATGTAACATGATGATATAGTGTTTAAGTAAATGAATGGACACTTTTATATGTATCTA
The DNA here is from genome assembly GCF_036898095.1 of Palaemon carinicauda. Taxonomy (NCBI): domain Eukaryota; kingdom Metazoa; phylum Arthropoda; class Malacostraca; order Decapoda; family Palaemonidae; genus Palaemon; species Palaemon carinicauda. Next base: position 82,053,238 of record NC_090731.1, read on the forward strand.
TGTTGTGCGCAAGCATTACATTCATACATTTGCGTTTTCTGTTAGTGAGGGTGTTTTTGTATATATAAATCCAATTGTATATCTGTATGCATATATAAAATCATATATGTGTAATTGGATGCAGTTGCATATCAGCTTGCACACAAGTGATAATAAACCTTACTATAATATTTACCCAACAAAGAAAGCACAAGTTGAGGGTTAGAAAATGACTCACGGGTCGAGGAATCCCGGTGAACGGTTATGCATAATTGCATTCATCTATGAGAACAAAGCGCTGTTTTGCAGAGCAGCTTATGCAATGTCGTTTTCATCCAAGTTATTGAAATAAGTACTCTGGGAAAATTGATGGAATGCTATTAGTGTGAAAATGTTTTTATATCTTTTAGATTTTCACATTATTTTTAAAATTGTTAATGGGAGGATGCGTTTCCTTAAGTTCCGAATATGAAGAACATTGGCAAATCTTAAACATAATCTCAGTTGATGATGTTTGGTTTTGTCCAAAAGTTGAAATTAAGAAATTCTGTTTAGCCTTATTTTTTTACTTCTGGAGATTGAAGTAATTCGAATAAAGTCTTTACCTCCATACTACCTACAGTACGTACCTTCGAAAAAATGTGCTTCAAACTTTCATTGTTTTTAACGACACATTATTATTATTATTATTATTATTATTATTATTATTATTATTATTATTATTATCAAGAATACTCTTGTCAATCTATTATTTGGAAATTCAGTAATGATGCTAAGAAAAAACCACCTACTCTCAGTTGCACAAGTTGAAAATGAGGATTACGTGATTGACACTGTTAAATGTACTGTGCCACTAAAATCAACGGCAATGATACACGCATTAGATTCCTGTACAGTATTTGAAATTCTAAGAAGGGGCAATAAGGATACTTGAAAGTGTAATCGATAGCAGTATTAGGTCGAGTAATGGCGGAATACCTCTAAGGGTGAATGGAGTGTTTAGAAAAGGATATGGGCTTTGGAGAGATAAGAGTGCTAGTGTTCAGCAAGATAACTCAGATTGTTGTAGCCATGTAATAAGTGTAGTAATATAGGATATAAGAAAAATGACCGTAGATGTGCACTATGTTTTTGGTGTGGTGAGACAGAGCATCTTATTAATAAGTACAAGAAAGAGAAAGGGATTTAGTGTTATTGGTTTGGTATGAATGGGCATATATAGCAATTAGTTGGCGGGGTAGTTGTACAAATGTCAGTAATTGTGTTAAGAATGGGTATTATAGGAAGATGTGTAAGAGCAACATGCCAAGTGTACTGAATGTGGTGTAGGTGGGCTTATTGCAAGTGAATGTAGAAAAAATTGAATAAGTAAGCCAGGATGTTTTGGAAACTAGATAATAAATTGGTAGGTTCAACTGGGTGACTCCTGTGTGTGTGAAGCACATGTGACACATGTCTGAAAGGGTTTATTGCATGAAGAGATGATAAGGGAATGAGTGTGAAAAAGATGTGTAATGTAATTGAGTTGGTTGGTTTGATTGATACTGATTGTGGTATTAATTTGATGTTTAGGAATGCATTTGATTACTTAAAGAACATGTGTAACTTAAGGGATGTAAAAGTGAAGTGAAGGGTACTGGTAATTTGAGTATGACTGTATAAGCAAAATTGCATGATAATGTTATTATTGGGGGACTGATGATGGGAGATATGATTTTTACGAGGTTGAGGGAATGAATGACAAATTTCTGAAAATATGTTATGATTGTACATTCAAGCCTGATAGAGTTCAGAATGAATGGCAATATTTGTGGTGAATTTTATATTGATGAAGAGGGATGGACTGGAAATATTGATTTGGATGATGACGACCTGGACCTTATAAGGAACCTGAATTGGTTGGATTGCATTTGGAAAGACTGTTATGGGTGATGGTGTCCTGGACCTCATGGAATTTGAATTTACTGTTCAGAGAAAAGGACAGAAGTTTACCATTGGCTCATGGAATTGATTGTGGTGAAGTGCCATTCAAGACGTTTTAGTTTAATGTTATGGCTGACGGTATATATATATATATATATATATATATATATATATATATATATATATATATATATATATATATGTATATATATATATATATATATATATATATATATATATATATATATATATATATGTGTGTGTGTGTGTGTATATATATATATTTTCCAAATAAGCCATATATTTTGATACATTAAAGTCTGGATTCTTTTAACGACCTTGGGATCAGAGCCCCAGGCGAAATCACTCAAAGACTATAGTATCTGACCGACCGGGCTTCGAATACTTATATGACAGTGACTGTCATACAAGTATCCTGGACCAGGTTTCGAAACCCGGCCGATGTGACGGTCTGAAAGATCCCCCGGTCTCAGAATTCTCCTTGACATTGTATAATGGTTCTTTTCCGCCATTAGCTCGCTTCGCTCGCATGAAAATAAAACATCAAGCTCGTATGTACTGGCAAGCGGTAATGTTCGCGCATGCGCAGATTATCAAGGAGAATTCTGAGACCGGGGGATCGTTCAGACCGTCACACCGGTCAGATACTATAGTCTTTGAGTGATTTCGCCAGGGGCTCTGATCCCGAGGTCGTTAAGAGAATCCAGACTGTAATGTATTAAAAGATATGGCTTATTTGAAATATGAAAAACACGTTCAAATGTGCTATATATATATATACATATATATATATATATATATATATATATATATATATATATACATATATATATATATATATATATATATATATATATATACAATATATATATATATATATATATATATATATATATATATATATATATCTAGACACTGTATATATATATATATATATATATATATATATATATATATATATATATATATATATATATATATATATATATATATTACTACTGGTTAATTTTATGTTATTTTTTTCATTGTGTTTTGGATGTTTTAGCAATTATAGGTGAAAGGGTCATTTAAGTGTTATTGACCAATATCCAAGAGGAGCACAGTTTCAGCTGGCACTGTTGGTAACAGGGCACATGTCAGGACCATGCTGATAAGTACAACGCTGGCATAAAAAAGCTGGAATCAAATTCGGATGAGAAGATGCTGTTATTCTACTTTTCTTGTTTTTGTAATCCTTTTCAACATCAGAGATGCAGCACAACTGGTAATACTCTTGGTTGCTTCATACAAACAATTTTAATTATTTACTATAGTCAATTTTTTTTTTTTTTTTTAGGGAGGCATATTTGCACTGACTCGCAGGGGTGCCCTTTTAGCTCGGAAAATTTCCAAATAGCTGATTTGTCGGAGGTATTTTTGTCCGAATACCATCATTGTTTTCAAATGATTACCAAGTAATGTGAATCGAAACTTATTTACTAATCTAAATTTCTCCCTTAGATATAGGTTTTGTCAATAATTAATGTTAAATAAATAGATATATTATAAAGTATTGTGATGGTAAATCTAGATTTAATAACAACTCCCGCTGAAGTCAAGGACAGGAGCTTGTTTTCGGATGCACGCTGCATAATTTTGTAACTTTTCACATATTTCAACACAAATTGAGACAAATTACACTAAGAATAAAAAAAAATATGTTATTATAAACTCACTTTGAAAACCAGAATCTACTAAAAACGTGGAATTGATAAAACTAACTATTGGTGAAAATATCGGTTCGGTTAAAGCAAGACTCACGTAGAGTGGGTCCTGGGTAAAACGAGCATTCTACTCAAACACCAAAGAGGGAATGGAAGGGAGATTGTAACTACAGTAGTCGGTGACATTATGAATTGTTTAATTGTGATTTTTATGCAAGTTATGCAGCACTACAGTATCCTCAAACCGAAAATATTGATATTAGTAAAATCTAAACCTTTAGAAAAAGAAAATAACCATTTTCTATACGGACTTACATCATAGGTCTATGTTGTACAATAAGTCTGTATAGAGAGGGTTTTCTATTTTCTCGTAAAAGTTTAGATTCTAGTGTATTGTGTAAAATATGTAGCTTGTACATATTCTAAATAAATCAGTGATGTCACACACGCATGCATATGTGTGTGTTCCAACATCTCGACTGACATCTCTCTTATCCCTTTTTATACGACTTACATCATAGGCCTATGATGGAATTCCGTTTAGAAAGGGTTTGTTATTTTTTCGTAACGTTTTATGTTTTATTAATAGCAACATTTTCGGTTTGAGGGTACTGTAGTGTTGCATAAATTTCATAAAAATCACAGGTAAACGAATTCATAATTTCACCAACGAGTTACAATCTCCCTTCCATTTCCTCTTTGGTGTTTGAGTAGAATGCTCGTTTTACCCAGGACCCACTCTACGTGAGTCTTGCTTTAACGAACCTTTATTTTCACCATGAGTTAATTTTATCAAATCCACGTTTTTAGTAGATTCTGGCATTCAAAGTAAGTTTATAATAACATGTTTTTTTTTTTTATTTTCAGTGAAATTTGTCTCAATTTGTGTTGAAATATGTGAAAAGTAACAAAATTATGCAGCGTGCATCCGAAAACAAGCTCCTGTCCCTGACTTCGGCGGGTGTTATTATCAAATATAGATTTACCATCACGATACTTTATAATACATCCATTTAACATTATTTATTGACAAAACCTACATCTAAGGGAGAAATTTAGATTAATAAATAAGTTTCGATTCACATTACTTGGAGACAATGATGGTATTCGGACAAAATACTTCCGACCAATCAGCTATTAAGAAATTTTCCGAGTCAAAAGGCACCCCTGCGAGTCGGTGCAAATCTGCCTCGCTAAAAAAAAAATGACTATAAGTTGTCTCACACAGAAGAATTTCATAGACATACATGAACTTCTGAAATGAATCGTAGTTTACATAAATTTTGTCTGCCATTGGATTGTTTTCCATCTATTTGTAGCAGCAATTCTCTGTGACATAGTGCTTCGTTGCACAAGTTCTTTATGTGGGACTGTACAGTATCCATACCTTTATCTACAGATTTGCCTGTGGAGGATGAGATTTTTGAGGTTTGACTCAGCAAGCATTGACCTTGAATGGTCAAGCACATCCGCATGTGGATCATCTGCTTTTCCCTAGAACGCTTAGATAGATCAACCATGATGGTATAATCATTTCTTACTTGAAAATATGGAAGGCTGCATCAGCCTTGAGTGGTGGGAGTATTTCTCTGTTGCTTTGAAATGGGGGAAGAAACAGTCGATTGGAGAACTGAACACAGGTGATTGTGAGGTTCAAACCTCCACTGTAAGTATGGGTTGATCAGAAATAAAAGGGTTGCTGATTAAGGAGGGCATGGATGATAGTTAGACAAGAGAAGGATAGTTCTCTTGCTCCCAGCATGCATTGTATGTATGACATCACAGATTCGGCTAACGGGAGCTGGTGCACTGCTTGGCTTGGCTATACATGTAAATAAGTGCCGTGATTAGATTTATTTTAATCATTTCTCACATTTGCAATATTTATCTGTATTTGTGAGATCTTTGGGTGTTCATGCAACATTAGGAATAGTTTTACAAAAACTATAAAATACGACAAGCGTGCACTGTAGCATACAAACGAAAGGATGCATTTATTGTGAAAAAAGCCCGAATTCTCCAAGAAACGTGACGACCAGAAAACTGGAAAAGAAAATACTCCGTAATTCTCCAAAGCGGCTACTAGTATGCTGTGATGTTGTTCAAAATCTAAAGCATAGAAATTATGACTGGGCTGTTATTTTGATACATGATATCTAATTCTGGTGCAAAATTACTACTTTCTTTAAGATTTAGTCTCTAACAAATATACTGTTGAATGTTAATCTGTTGTAAGGATGGTCTTTGATTTTGGTATATTATAAACGTGATTTGATTGTTTAAACATGACGGATATGTTGGACCTAATTTGCATTATGGGTTTTATTGATATTACCGTGTTACTATATATATATATATATATATATATATATATATATATATATAAAAGTATATATATATATATATATATATATATATATATATATATATATATATATATATATATATATATATACTTTTATATATCTATATCGATATCTCTATATATTTATATATATATATATATATATATATATATATATATATATATATATATATATATATACTTTTATATATCTATATCGATATCTCTATATATTTATATATATATATATATATATATATATATATATATATATATATATATATATATATATATATATATACAGTATATATATATATATATACAGTATATATATATATATATATATATATATATATATATATATATATATATATATAATTGGTTTCTTTGATCTCTTACAGTCTTCCAGTCTCTGTTACTTTACCCCATATCATAACAAAAAGATGGAAAATATTTTTGCAAAGTGATTAATATTGACAAATGAACCTGTAAAAATAAACATTCTGGTGTTTAAAGTTAGGTTACTTTACCTATGGTTTTGTTAAACAAATAAGTTTAAGCCTTGAGGCCCGGTAGTATGTACCGTACTGTACAATATTATCTTAGCAAAGATGATTGGTATTTTCAATAAGTTGATTGTTGAAGGGACTATGCAGTATATAAACTGTTAAAAAAAAAAAATAGTAAACTGAAAGAGCATTTACCACTTAAATGTTTCATTGCTGCAAAGCATGTTTTTACTACTAAACTATCTATTTACAATTATTTTCAGTTTAAGTGTAGTATGGTAAGAT
>NC_090731.1:82067501-82082501 GCF_036898095.1 Palaemon carinicauda
CGCATAGTGGCGAAAGAACACCCTGGAAGACTTCCAGCCCGTGTATGAACGGAGATGTTCAAAATCCATACAATTAAAGAAATTTAGGGATGAGGCAACTTTCCTCGGATCGTGACCTGCGGGTGTACTGTCAGGATCCGCTCTGCGAATAAAATATGTCATTTTCGCTCTGAGTTGATTCAGAGATAAATTTGAGCCTGATGTTTCTCCCCTGAATAGTTGACTACCCTTGAAGTCTGAAGTTCTACGAAGATAGACCTTTAGGCATTCTACTGGACATAGAGATGCATCTTCTTTCAGAGGGCAGATTCTCCAGGGACCCCACCTGTTGGTGGGTAACTCATTCTTGGCGAGAAACGTAGGATCCGGAAACAGGTTCAGCTCCCCCCCATCCAGGAACTGAACACGACCTGCCTCTTTCGAGAGGGCTACGATCTCACTAACCCTGGCCCCGGACGCGAGTGCAAATAGGAAAATAACTTTTTGCGTCAAATCCTTTAACGCACATTCTTCATTGCTCAACAAGGAGGCGAAATGAAGAACTTTGTCTAAAGACCATGAGATGGGCTTTGGAGGTGCTGAAGGTCTGAGCCTAGCGCAGGCTTTCGGAACTTTATTAAAGATCTCGTTACCTAGGTCGATCTGGAAGGCAAATAAAATGGGTCTCATCAAAGCCGATTTACACACTGAAATCGTGTTAGCTGCCAATCCTTGGCCATGGAGGTGGATGAAGAAAGATAAGCAGAAATCTGTTGAGATCTCCTGCGGATTCTTTGCCTTTACAAAGGCCACCCATTTTCTCCAAGATGACTCATATTGCCTTCTAGTCGATTTGCACTTGTATTCCTCTAGGAAGTCTATGCTGGCTTTCGAAATCCCGAAGCGCTTTCTCACCGCTAGGGCGAGAAAATCATGAGCTGCAGGGTCTGGGTTTTCTGTAATGAAGCGCAGACAGTCGACTTCTGGACTCGCTGGGTCAGAACTGGATGTGGTAGCGGCACGAACTTCATCTGTAGTTCCAACGCCAAGAGGAACCACATACTGTTCGCCCACTTGTGGGCCACTATTGCCGCTACCCCCTTGAAGGATCTCAGTTTGTTGAGGACCCTCAACAGAAGGTTGTGAGGAGGGAACAGATAAATCCTGGACCATCTGTTCCAGTCGAGGGACATTGCGTCCACTGCTTCCGCTAAGGGGTCCTCGTACGGGGACACGTACAGGGGCAACTTCTTGTTGTCTTTCGTCGCAAAGAGGTCTATTTGCAGTTCTGGGACTTGATTCAGAATGAAGGAAAATGATCCTGCGTCTAAGGACCATTCCGACTCTATCGGTGTGAACCTGGATAGAGCGTCCGCTGTCACATTGCGGACTCCTTGAAGGTGAACTGCCGACAGGTACCACTTCTTCTTTTCCGCCAATCGGAAAATGGCTAACATCACTTGGTTGAGAGGTGGTGACCTCGACCCTTGTCGATTCAAGCATCTCACAACCACCTCGCTGTCTGTCACCAATCTTATGTGGATCGAGTGACGCGGGGAGACTTTCTTTAAGGTAAGGAGCACTGCCATAGCTTCTAGAAAGTTTATATGAAAGGTCCTGAATAGCTTGGACCAAGTCCCCTGGACTTTTTTCCGATGAGAGTGACCTCCCCATCCCTCCTTTGAGGCGTCTGAGTGAATCGTCATCGACGGGGGAGGTGGCTGAAGAAGAACCGACTTCTTTAGATGTCTGGCTTGGGACCAAGGTCTGAGAAGAGTACGTAGCCGAGGCGGCACTGGTCTTCTCAGGTCTCTTCGCGCGTTTGATGCATACCTTCTCCAAACTCCGGTTGCATCCTTTAGCTGTGCTCTTAGCACTGGGTCTGTCACTGAAGCAAACTGGAGAGAGCCTAGTACCCTCTCCTGTTCGCGTCTTGATATCCTTTCGGAATCTAGAAGTCTCTTGACAGAGCCCGCTATCTCCTTCCTTTTCTTCATTGGGATGGAGAAACTGTGTGACAAAAGGTCCCAGTGGATTCCCAGCCACTGGAACTTTTGGGATGGAGAAAGTCGAGACTTTTTCTTGTTGATCTTGAAGCCTAGGTACTCTAGGAACTGGATCACCTGACTGGAAGCTTGCAAGCATTCGGTCTCGGATGCTGCCCACACCAGCCAGTCGTCCAGGTAGGCTACTACCTGAATTCCCTTTAGGCGTAATTGTTTGAGAGCTGCGCTCGCAAGCTTCGTGAAAATCCTTGGGGCTATGTTTAGCCCGAATGGCATGGCTCTGAAGGCGTACAGTTTCCGTTGTAGCCTGAACCCTAGGTAGGGGGAGAGTCGACGGCTGATTGGAATGTGCCAATAGGCGTCTGACAAGTCTATAGAGACTGAGTATGCCCTCTTGGGCAGTAAGGTCCTTATGTGTTGCAGTGTTAGCATCTTGAATTTGCAATTCACTATGAACTTGTTGAGTGGTGACAAGTCCAGAATGACTCTGAGCTTTTCCGAGTCTTTCTTGGGAACACAAAACAGCCTCCCTTGGAATTTGATGGACTTCACCTTTCGGATCACATTTTTCTCCAACAGTTCTTGAACGTACTCCTCCAAAATGGGGGTGGAGTGTTGGAAAAACCGAAGGCATGGGGGTGGAGTGCTGTACCAGCTCCAACCCAGTCCATTCTTGAGTAGGCTTTGGGCCCAGGGATCGAAGGTCCTGCGATCCCAAAATTTCATCAGTCTCCCTCCTACCGGTATCATTTCACTTGGACTGCCGTCCTGAGGTCTTGCCTCCCTGACCACGACCACCTCTGAATCCCCTTCCCCTTGAGGGGCGCCTAGACGAGCCTCTGGCTGCTCCTCTAGGTTTTGCACGAAAGGAAGAAGACTGTCCTTCGAACGTTGGGGCGAATGTGGTTGACTGACCTGGCACAGCCTGGGGTACCCACTGAAAGGCAGTCGGGGTTTGTGCCACCATCTGGGGCACTGGAGGCAAAGGCAATTGCAGTTGCTGTTGCTGTCTATAAGGCTTGGCTGGCCGAAATGGTAGCCTAGTCTTCATATTCTTCCTCTTTGGTTGAGGACCCTCATCCGGGGAAGATTTTCTTTTGATAGCCAGGCCCCACTTCTGGAGAAGGTTTCTATTCTCCACGGCGGCCTTATCAACAACCTCTTTGACCACATCGGTAGGGAAAAGGTCTTTTCCCCAAATGTTGGAGGAGATTAACTTCCTTGGCTCGTGTCTCACCGAAGCCCCGGTGAACACGAACTCCCTGCAAGCTCTCCTTGCCTTGACGAAGCTATAAAGGTCCTTCGTCACTGTGGCTAGGTGAGACTTAGCCACTACCATGAACATTTCATGGACCTTGGGGTCACTTGCCATCGTCTCGAGAGTAGTCTGATGAGACATTGAGGCAGCCAGTCTTTCTTTTGTCTCGAACTCTCTTCGTAAAAGAGATTCGGACAGCTTGGGGAGGTCCTCGCCGAATTGCCGTCCGGCAATATCAGCCTCCAACTTTCCCACTGAGAATGTCAGATGGACATCCTTCCAGTCTTTGTGGTCCATAGGTAGAGCCAGCGACAAGGGTTTACACTCCTCCAGGGAGGGGCAAGGCTTGCCGGCCTCGACTGCCTTTAGGACAGCCGCAAACCCTTTCTGTAAAAAGGGGAAGGCTCTATCAGGAGAGGACACAAACGAAGGGAGCTTCTTGCTCAATGCAGCTACCTTCGAATTCGAGAAGCCCCTCTCTTTCATCGAGGATGAAAGTAGGGCTTGAGCCTTAGCGTGGTCCATAATAATGACCTCCTTCGGCTCTGTCTCCTCCCTTGAAGCTGGTTCTTTTCTCAGCCGGACATAGCAGTCCGGATATGATGCCTTGCTGGGCCAGAATTCTACCTCCTCTAGGGGAACTGAACCCAGCTTATCCGAGATGACGATCTTTCCAGTCGTCATCGGCATGTGCTCAGCATACCTCCATGGGTTAGCATCTGAGCATATGGGAAGGTCTTTCACATTGAGCCTTTTCCGGGGCCCATGTGATTCTGCCAGGGACTGCATACGCAGTTCCATTGCAGCCGCCTTCTCCTGATTCTCCTTTTGCATTTGTTGGATCATTCCAACAATCGAAGAGAGGGCCTGTCCCAGTTCTACTGGGAGACCAGCCGATGTTGAGGGGATAGGCTCCGGCATCTGAACCGGAGTAGCCGACACCTCGTCGACCTCATCCTCTACGACATCCGGGGTTTGAACTTGATCCTGACCTTCTGCCAGGAGGTCTTCTTCCAAACGTTCGTCCAGGTCAGACATCCTGTCACAACTGGATGTCTTGCATCGCATCTGCGACTTCCTCGTCCACCTGGACTTGATCTTGAGGGATCTCCTCTTGAGGCTGGGGAATCACTGCCTCAGCTGAAGCCTGGGGAAAAAGATACGCCCTCATCTTCTCACTTGGAAGATAAGGGCCAGAGGTGTTCTTCTTGAAGCCCCTTACCCAAGTACGGAGCTTTTCCCTAGCTATATCCCTTGATTCCGCCGTTCTAGGGGAATCAAAAGCCTCAGTAATCAGGTTAGTGCATACAGTACATACCTGAGGGTCCCAATACTGGAGATCATCCTTGGAGACAGCGCATGCTGCGTGTCTCCTACAACACTCATGTCCGCAGAGGTTCTTGCTGCGGACATTGCAGAAAACATTTCCGCACTTCGGATGGTCCTCCTGTAAAGAGAAGAAATTTCCATGAGTATCAAGTGAACTATGTATCACTGGATATGCATAGTATAGCATAACAATTCATAAAGGAAAGACACACACTTGTGTTTCCCTCACAAACCATTGTTGCAGCCTTCCAGATAATAAAATCAAAATGGTTTATCTCTACTAGAGTAACCAATGCAAGGTTTCCAGAGGAAACAGGTGGAGCTCACACCTAGGCAATGATTTTAAAATCCTGGATAATAGACGGGGAAGAACTCTGCTTCCTGTCTGAGGGCAACAGCAAAGGGCTGTGCAAGAAAACACAATAGTGTTAGAAGATACAGTGCTGTACCTAAACTTTTACTATAGTTTTCTTCTTACTGTATATGCTATACAGAAGAATACTAGTACAGTATAGGAGGATGTGTGCCGGCCTGCCTTTGCCGGCCGGCACACACCACAATTAGCTTTAAAGTATACTACTTAACAGCTATAGGGCGGCAGCCCTCTGGTTCAAATGCCTGTGCCGGCGGCAGCAGCTGCCGGCCAGCAACAGCCAGTGTTGGCCGGCAATGATTGCCGGCCAGCAACTACACAAGGTAGTACCCAGCTGCCGGCCACACTCTTGGTGACCGGCAGACAAGGACTGACATAAGCCGGCCGGCAAAGGTACAAGACCGATGCCAGCCGGCAGCAAAAGAACCAGAAGACTACACCTGCCCGGCTGCCGGCCTCATAGGCCGGCAGCCGGGACAGGTACAGCACTAGAAGAAAATAGAATGGATGCCGGGATAAGAGTGTACACAAACCCCCAAGCCCGGCAACCGAAAGAGTGCATATAAGGAAGGGGAGAAACTTAATTCAGGCTTCCTTGACCAATGCCGTCCGGCTCTGCCGGCAGGCATGGATGAGGGACCAAGAGAGGTCCGGGCAGCACTCGAAAACATAAGACCCTTGCCGTCCAGCATCTCTGCCGGCCGGCAATGGGCTTAGTCAATTCCACATCCCAACCTATACTAGGTCCAGAAGTAGAATGACATACAGTACAGTAATACCCCTGCCGGCCAGCTCTGCCGGCCGGCAAGGTACAGTACAGTAATGGCTAGGCCATTACGGAGATAGAGAGGGAAGGGACAAGAGGGTCCTGCCAACCTTGCTTTAGTGACAGATCACCCGCAGCCAAGAACTTTGTCTTAGCCTAAGGGAGATCTAAGGGAAAGGGCCAGCACAGTAGTATAATACCTGCCAGCTTCCAGAGCACCAAAGCAAGGAAGGCGTTGCTACTCCCAAGGGAAGATTTTATCCTCCCCGAGAACAGCAACAGGACTTAGTCTGGTCGATCACACAAGAAGGAATCATAACTTACAGAAACCTTCGATAGTGACCTAAGGGAGCTAAGCTCCCTTTGTAAGTGTTAGGTCAGCGAGGGAGACTCTGCCCCAAGCCAGACAACACGGACTCAGACTAAAAACTCTGTTGTTCTGTCCCTCTTTGAACCAGACTTGCTGGAACAGGAAGGTACAGTAACACCCTAGTATAGTTTTATCGAAAATAAATTCGGAAAAAACCACTTAGGGATAAGCCCAAGGCTTAAACAGAGGGAAAGGGATTGCATACCTTCTCCGAAGAAAAGAAAGCAACCGGGGAGTATAATAAAGTATACTAAGGCTCCATAAGCAATTAGCCTAGGCACCAAGAGAATCGATTACCTAATTCACCGAAACTCTCACGTATACAATCTTGGAAATATTCCACACAGTCTAAAATGTATAAAATATAGCCTAAAGCTTCAATAAAATTTTAATTACACTCGGAAAAACCAAAATCATGCATTAAGTACTAGGACCAAACGACTAGGCTACATGGCCTAGCGTAGGCCAGAATGGCGAATACTTCGCCAAATAATACTAAGCACGAAAGGAAATCCTATGTAAAGCTAAATAGCTAAAATTTATTAAGCAAAACAACCAGGAATGTCACTCTGACTAACTAATTTATACCTAGCGAGTGACAGTGTCCAGGACACCTCTGGTAGGCTACGGCTCTTGTATCAAAGATTAATCCTATTAATCACTCAAAATTTTACCAAGAGCCTACATTTATACATAACAGACACTATACTCAACTTATCCGAGGTCAACGAAGACGAAGAAGCCATGAAAAGCTGAATAAATCCAAGATTTGCGAGAAAAACAGGAAAAAACACCGAGTTGTTAAGCTACGCAAAAAGGAATACAGATGGCGCCAGGATTGGCGCCAGGCACGCATACGAATCGGGGGATAGGGAAGCCTTGGGAGCGGCTCCCCTTTTTCTTTCCCGAATTCGTATCTCGTCAATCTCCCTCCTACGAGACGAATCTCTGTTCAGGTCGTAGATTGCCATGTGACGTGTCTAGAATACGTCCTCTGATATGTCGCGATATCCCTTTCACGAGGGATACTCGCTCCAGGAGTTAGAATTCTGGTACCTTAAGGTAAATTCTCTGGGAATATCGCCGTAGTTGTAATATACCCTAGGAAGCTACCCTATAGGAACTTCCATCAGGACGACATGGCTTGAGCCCAAAAATATATATATATATATATATATATATATATATATATATATATATATATATATATATATATATATATATTCAAATAAGCCTTATATATTTTTCATACATTAATGTCTGGATTCTCTTAACGATATATATATATATATATATATATATATATATATATATATATATATATATATATATATATATATATATATATATATATATATATATATTCAAATAAGCCTTATATATTTTTGATACATTAATGTCTGGATTCTCTTAACGACCTCGGGATCAGAGCCTCAGGTGAAATCACACAAAGACAAGACTAAACCACTTGGCCAAGTGGTTTAGTCACTGTCTATACAAGCTTGCCGACCAGGGTTCGATTCCCGGCCGGTCACAAGCTCTTGTCTTTGTGTGATTTCGCCTGGGGCTCTGATCCCGAGGTCGTTAAGAGAATCCAGACATTTATGTATCCAAAATATATATGGCTTATTTTAATATGAAAAACACGTCTAAATGTGCAAAATTTATCATATATATATATATATATATATATATATATATATATATATATATATATATATATATATATTATATATACATATATATATATACATATATACATATATATATATATATATATATATATATATATATATATATATATATATATTAAATCATACATATCTATGTGTTAAAGCAGTAAGCCGTGTGGTCCGGGACCTTTTGCTATATTTGCGTCTTTATGTTTAAGTCACCTGATCTTTGGTCAATAGATAAGCACGCACTGTAAGTAAACACTAGGTTATTTCCGTGTGGAGTTCCGTGAAATTATCTAATGGCTGCTTCATATCCATTGAATATGGATATGTGTGTTTGGAGAGGTGAATCAAGGAATACATATATAACTATATCAAAATGTTATATATATATATATATATATATATATATATATATATATATATATATATATATATATATATATATATATATATATATATATATATATATATATATATATATATATATGTATATATATATATATATATATATATATATATATATATATATATATATATATATATATATATATATGTATATATATATATATATATGTATATATATATACTATATATATATTTATATATATATATATATATATACAGTATATATATATATATATATATATATATATATATATATATATATATATATATATATATATATATATATATATATATTACAAGGTAAGCTACAGCCCTAGTTGGAAGAGCAGGATTCGATAAGCCCGAGGGTTCCAAAAGGGAAAAATAGCCCAGTGAGGAAAGGAAACATCGGAATAAATAAATTACAACAGAAATAATGAACAATCAAAATACAATATTATAAGAATGGTAACATTATATTTGATCTTTCAGATAGAAACTATAGAAAATTTAAAAAGAAGTAACTAGAGGAAGAAAACAAGATAGAATATTGTGCCCAAGTGTACCTTAAAGCAAGAGAATTCTACCCCAAGACAGTGGAAGACCATTTTACAGAGTGTCTTTCTCTTAGAAGAGCTGCTTGCCATAGCTAGAGAGTCTCTTCTACCCTTACTGAGGGGAAGTAACCGCTGAGCAATTACAGTGCAGTAATTAAGCCCGTGAACGGAAAAATAACTGTTTTGTAATCTCAGTGTTGTCATTTACATGAGGACAAAGGGGAATGTGTAAAGAATAGGCCAGAGTATTTGGTATATGTGTTGGCATATGAGCGGTAACCAGAGAGAGGGATCCAATATCGTAGTATCTGGCCAGTCGAAAGACCCAAATTCTCTCTACGAATAGAATCTCAACGGTTGGCAGGTGCCCTGGCCAAACCTACTACCTATGTGTATATGTACACACATATATGCACATATACACATATATGTATGTTTATATGCATTTGTGTATGCAAATGATTTACAGTATATATATGGTATATATATATATATATATATATATATATATATATATATATATATATATATATATGTGTACACACACACACAAACATATAAATACACACACACACACACACACACACACACACACACACACACACATATATATATATATATATATATATATATATATATATATATATATATATATATATATATATATATATATATATATATATATATTTATATATATATATATATATGGTATATAGATGATACTTTAATTTACTAGCGCAACTGGAACTCGCTATAAGAAATGGACGAGTGCTGGCTAATTTGGTATTTTTCTCTATATGTTTAATGGGGCTGGGGTATGATAACTTAATTATCGGTCGATTAAAATGTGAATTATGTTTTTCACTCTAAGTCCATTGTTTACATCTGAGAGACTGAAGGGGGCCTATTGCCCATACTTGGGTCCGATCGGTTTTGGGAGCTTTCTGTTAGGTAGTTTTATTTTTTTTTTTTTTTTTAAACCAATTAACCGATTACAAATAGTTCTTGATAAGTACCCGGATGTTGTTCAACAACAGCCATTTTTTTTTTTTGGTGGGGGGGGGGACCTTCCCCTCCAGTTTCAACTTCACCCATCACATAAAGACGTCTCCAAGAGGGTACGTCAGTTTATTTTGAAATTTAGTGTAACTTCATCTATGTCGGCAATTGATTATGATGGAAATGCTCTCCGTTCAGTGTATAGCTATTGTTACTCAAGTGAAATTAAAAAATAATCGTGAAATAATGATGCACATTTCCTGAAAGCTCATTGTGTTATCCCTTGAAGGTCCGATTCTGAGTTAATTTTTAGGGAAGACCAGCACATTTTCTACTGCAAAGCTTCTGTAAAGATAGCCCCCGCCCCATGAAAAAAAAAAAAAAACGTTGGTGTCAAAAATAAGGTAAGAAATTATTTGTGATTTACTTTATCATAATGAGAGGATTTGTTTGTGATTTATTTTATCATAATGTGAGGATTTATTTGGGATTTACTTTTAGTTCGTGACCTGGGAAATGGGGTCCGGCTAGCGGTTGCGAACTGGGAACGGTGGTCGTGGGTCTTGCAAGCCGCCGCCGGGTGCCCCCCCCCCCCCCTCCCAGCTAGGGGCTGTGACCTGGGTCCTCCTAGGTTAGGTTAGGTTGGTTTGTTAGGTTCTGTACCATTTTACAAATCCTAAAAGTATTAAATAATTACGGTTTGGCCTGGTTTTAGCAACTTATATTAGCCATATATTTTTGCAACTTTTATCTTGTGCTTATTTTGCATTTCTGACCATTATTATTGCTGCAAATCACACACACACACACACACACACACACATATATATATATATATATATATATATATATATAAATACAGAGAGAGAGAGAGAGAGAGAGAGAGAGAGAGAGAGAGAGAGAGAGAGCACATTATGCTTAATTTCCAAGGAAAAATAGGCTATAACCTTTGTCTGTATCTGGTTATTGCGTTATTGATTTCTTGTTCTAAAATTTCCCAAATTACTCAACCATTTGTGTGAGTGATGGTGCTCAATGCTTCTGCAAACAGATTTTATTGCTGGTTCCTTGTCTCACGATGTCTTGGCATGCCATTCCAGTCCGTGAAATACACACCTGGAAATAAATTGTAGGAAATACAGTACACCCGATAGGAGTACATTGCGTGACTGACAGTTGTGGCATCTACTGTATCATTTGTTTCAAGCTATTTTTCGAAACGATGCTATCGATTTGACACTTAATGTCTGTCATTTGTCTCTGTCGTGTCAGACCAAGCGGATTTAACACTGGTGGCAGAATTATATGTCGGTGTCAATAGCTCCCTTTTTTCACATTTTCAAATGGGTTACGAGTCCAGTCCAAGTCCGGTTTGAAGTCTAAAACTATATAGTCAGGTTTTGGATTATTCTTTGAGGCCTTCTTTTAGGTTTCTAAAAGGGTTTTGAAATAATATATATATATATATATATATATATATATATATATATATATATATATATATATATATATATATATATATATATATATAAGGTTTTCCAGTATTAATAAAGTCAATATATCTTGAATTACAATTAGTCACATAATTTTTTAAATGAACAGAAGCTCTCTCTCTCTCTCTCTCTCTCTCTCTCTCTCTCTCTCTCTCTCTGTATATATATATATATATATATATATATATATATATATATATATATATATATATATATATATATATATATATATATATATAAACAAACATGCAGAGTAAATATGTAATATATTATTATTATTATTATTATTATTATTATTATTATTATTATCATTATTCTTATTATTATTATTATTGTCCGAGCTACAACCCAGGTTGGAAAAGCAGAATGTTACAAGCCCAAGGGCTCCAACAGGAAAAGCAGTCCAGTAAGGAAAGGGAATAAGGAAGTGTCAAATAAAATTAATATAAGTAATGAGGTAAAATATAGAATATTTCAAGATCAGTAATAACGTTAGAATAGATCTATCATATACAAACTGTTCTCTTGCTTGAGGGTACACTCGGACACACTATTCTATCTTATTTCTCTTCTTCTTGTTTTGTTAAAGTTTTTATAGTTTATATCTATATTTTAATGTTGTTACTGTACTTGAAATATTTGATTTTTCCTTGTTTCTTTTCTTCACTGGGCTATTGTCCCTGTGGGAACCCTGGGCTTATAACATCCTGCTTTTCCATCTAGGGTTGTAGCTTAGCAAATAATAATAATAATAATAATAATAATAATAATAATAATAATAATAATAATAATAATAATAATAAAAAAGAGACATGTCAACCTGTTCAATAAAATAGAATTCTCAAAAAGTTTGAAAATCTGAATTTCCAGAGATTCCACAGCCATAATCTAGAATTCTGCATGGTATTGTGCCGTATGATGAAGAAGGAATGGCTGTTAGAAGTAACTGCATACCTAGTACTATGTACTATGGTATATTCAGGGAAGAACTGATTGCAATGGATGATCTCAATTATGAAAATTCTAATGCAATATGCATTAAGAACTAACTGAACGACCTTACCACAGATTAATATCCCCATCCAACAAATTAAGATGAGAGTCAGCATCTGAAGACCAAACAGGAGAACAATACTCAAAACGAAGTAGAACTGAAGGTATTGTGAATAATTAACGTCACTGTGAAATTAATATTCAGACCTAAGCTACTATTCACTAAAGGGTACAATTATTTTATATAGTATGCATAAGTACATTGGCACTATATAGGGTTATGCTAGATATAAATAATTATATACGTAATTATATGTTTATGGTAATAATGTTATATGTGCATAAATATATATGTACACACACACACACACACATATATATATATATATATATATATATATATATATATATATATATGTGTGTGTGTGTGTGTGTGTGTGTATATATGTGTATGTGCATAGATATATGTATGTATATATATATATATATATATATATATATATATATATATATATATATATGTGTGTGTGTGTATATATACACATGTTAATCATGTGTAAAAAACATTTATATGTAAGTCTATGTATGTGTCTGTATATGTATACAAGTATGTGTACACGTATGTACAGTATACGTCTGCATATATTATGCATGTGTGTGTATGAATGCCTGTCTGGGTATACATATGTATATGTTTTTTTATGTATTTATGTATAGATGTGTTTTATATATACATATAGTTTTGCTTATGTATTTTATATAGATAAGGCTACCGTTATTCATATAAATAAACTGTATTGAAAGTCAAAAACAAGAATTTACCTGTCACCAGAATTGATCCTTTTTGGCAGGTATCTAATGAGGTTGGATCTCCTCCCAGTAAACACCTGACCACAGCCCAGGTAGCTGGTATGGGAGTGTCATTGTTCTGTGCGCCTTTATATGTATGTTTGTACGTTTAATTTCTCTATAAAATATAAAGAAACCTCTCTCAATAAATTAGTCCTCTGAAGAAGTATCACGAAACTAGTCAGGACTTAATCGTATATTTCGTATTTTCATTTTCCCTGTGGTTCTTCTGCATATATATATATATATATATATATATATATATATATATATATATATATATATATATATATATATATATCTCTCTCTCTCTCTCTCTCTCTCTCTCTCTCTCTCTCTCTCTCTCTCTCTCTCTCTCTCTCTCTCTCTCTCTCTCTCTCTATATATATATATATATATATATATGGGTATGAATCGGAAGTTTTGATTACTGGATATTGGGTGTGTTACGATCTCTCAGGTAGTGAAAGTTGATTAAAATCCTTCGTAGTTAAGCAGTTAGGTAGTTGAAGAAGGATCAAGCTTTATTGTCTTCTTAACAAGTTACGTATTTGCTCTTAATCTTGAAATAGTGGAAAAATAACTTTTACAAATATCTTGATAGGGACTCCCTTTACAGGAAAAGACATCGACACAAAGTAATTTACAAAAAAGTTTCTATGAAAACATTTCTATTTATTATGGTGATATGTTATACCATTTTGGGGCCAAATTTGTGAAGATTTCCTCAGCTTGTTTTTTATACTTGCCATTTCCTTGTGTAGTTTTGAAAACTGTTTCCCGAGGCCGACCAGGTGACTTTCCTCTTTTATTCTGGATTAGGACAGAGTATGTGCTCACTCACCTGTGCACCCAACCATCCACCCAAAACGTGAAGTTATGAATCTTAGATATTGCTATACCAATTATTGCTGCATAATTAGAGGTATTACTTTCCATGATAGTGTTAGTTTTCTCGCTGTGTATTGCATGACAAGCTATCTTGTTCTTTATGGGAAGGTCATGAAAGGTAGTCGGCTTATTTTGTAGAATGATTGTAAGATAGCACCGAGGTTGTAAACTGTTATACTATTTTATTCTCATTATTCTATTCCATGATTTGTTTATCTCTCTGGTATTTGGAAGTTTTCTAATGTGCCATCAATGAGTTCATCGCTGTCATCTTATCAGAAATGATGTTAGCATTTGAAGACAATAGCTCCTGGCAAGAAACACATCACATAACATTTTAAGGTTGCCTTTAAAGTTTATAGGTCACTCATGAATGGCCGAGGCAAGGGACAGTGACAATGCCCTAGCAGGATAATGCACTAAAGACTGACCATATAAACATAATTATGATCTGCGCCCAAGCCTCCACACCACCCATATTTGGATCAGAAGGCTAGGCAATGGCTGCTGATGACTCAGCAGGTAGACCTAAAGACTCCCCCAAACCTGCCATTCTTAGCTCACAAGGATGGTGAGACTGCAGGCACTACAAAAACTATTGAGCTTGAGCGGGCCTCAAACATCAGTCCAGCAGATTGCTAGGCAGGGGCATATCTATTAAGTTACTACGACCCTACAGCTGTAGGTGGTAGTCATGCAAACTTTGAGGTATTTGCATGATACTATGTTTAACAGGTATGGAGGCGCAGGGTCTTTATCTCTAGTGATTGATACCAGTCGATTTGTAGTCACATTCTAACCTCATTGTGCAGTGGCAAGTCATTTCCCAACTACTTCTGCCCTTGGTGAAATGTAAGAAATTAAATCAAGCACCTGCATCTGTTTGAGGCAAAGAAGCCAAAGTGAATTGGATTTTATTGAGTGATTGGGCAAAACACCTATATCTTGAATCACAGAGGGATTCACAATCATTGGTCCGGTATAACTGTAGAATGAAAGCCTTTTCTACTTAGCAATCTTCACAGGTTCAGCAGATGGTTCTGTAAACATGGTAACAAGATCTACATAGATCTT
>NC_090731.1:82092501-82100001 GCF_036898095.1 Palaemon carinicauda
ATATGTATGCATATATATAATGTATGTATAGGCATATATATATATATATATATATATATATATATATATATATATATATATATATATATATATATATATATATATACGTTTTCTCTATTTATTATTTGATGTCGATGTGTTTCGAATTACTTCGTGACTCTTCTTCAGGACTACATTGGATTAGAGATGGAATTACACTAATATAGAGGTTATGTTGGCGAAAATGTTAATGAAAAAATGTTTGGAAACTCAAAAAATTAATAAACAAAAATTGATAAACGAAAACTTTAGATTCATTGAAATATAAAGATGAAAACTTGAGATAATATTTTTTTTAGATATTATGAAAACTAAAACTGTGGAGGACAGTTTGTCCGGAGAGAGTCTTCGATGTTTGAACAACTCCACCAAGACATTATCTATTCATTATATACAGTATATGTATATATATATATATATATATATATATATATATATATATATATATATATATATATGTATATATATACAGCATATATGAGTGTGAGTGTTTGTATGTATATGCACACACGCACACAGACACTCACACACACACACACACATATATATATATATATATATGTATATATATATATATATATATATATATATATATATATATATATATACACATGTATATATATATGTGTGTGTGTATATATATATATATATATATATATATATATATATATATATATATATATATATATATATATATATATATATATATATCACTAACACTCGTGATTTTAATCAACATAGATATGAACCACAATGGCTTTTTATAGCGAATTCTACCTTGGGAATATATATCCACTGGAACTCATTTATGGCAATAGCTTCTGGCTGGGCAGAGATTCGAACTTGTGCTACACAGCCGAAACCATGCCTGCGAGGACTTTATCAACATATATTTACACACACACATATTTATATATAAATATATATATACACAAATATCTATTTGTATATATATACACATATATATATATATATATATATATATATATATATATATATATATATATATATATATATATATATATATATATATATATATATATATATATACTGTATATAGTTGTATGAACAGCCAGTTATACCCCCGTTTAGTCACTTTTTATATAGAGTATTTTCAATCTGTAATACTAACAACTATGAAAGGTGGGTGATTTTAATGTCTTCTTCAATCATCTAGATTCACTAGCTCTCAGCTAAAAATTAGATACCAAATGGGAAAAGGAAAAAATTTAGGATTTTAAAGGAATATTCAAGTTACGACCTCACCGTGAATAGAAAACCAACTTTCTCTGTATACTATATTCAATTTCTTAATTATCATATTTCAGTAACGATTGCAGTAGCTTGTTATATCAATTTTGGCTTTTCATATCCGAGGACCAAAGGGAGCACCATTATTAATGTACAGGACGTTATACACCTGGGTTTAAACAATACATTGGTTTATAAATCTAATGTTCAGTCAAGCGGTGGTAATGTAAACTGAATGGTGATCAAACTTTGTTCAAGCACTAAATGAGAATCAAGATGGAATAGGCAAAGAGAGCAAGAGTTAATGATCTGCAAAATGAAAAATTTCTGCTTTTCCTTCTTTTTTTTTCGTCTTTTTTTATTTTTTGGTACAGAGGTTGATACCTTAATTGTTACATGAAAGAAGGTAAATTTAATATTTATCAACCTCAATGTTTCATTGTTCATTTAAAGGGAATTTTAACAACCGAGGAATTGATGTAGTTCCATACATAAAAATACTTACAGTTTTACTACAAAGTGATGTAAGTAATAGTACTGATTAAGAGAATGAACTTTTGAATTTGTGATGCTGCACGTAGGTTTGGACAAGAACCATATTTTTTGTATGAACCGGTTCCTTTTTTAATAAGAACTCAAGGTGGCGGGGGAAAGGGGGGTCGATTACTGCCAATGAATCCATTATTACAGATGCTGTGACTACTTTGAAAGTTTGCTGAAGCCAAAGTCATCTGTAAATAAGTAAGAGATAAACCTGATTGAGTGATTGGACAATCTTTTGTGTGGGGTCCAAATTTAGATTGTGTCGTAGGCTTGTGAAGTAACCAAGCCATCAAAGGTACGGAATGCATGTATATTTTCATACAGCTTTTACACTGATTTTATGAGGTTGGGTTACCAGTATATGGCAATGCATGAGCAAGGTAACACCTTGTCTGTTGTTTTACAGTAGGAATAAGCAAATTAGAAATAAAGACAAGTAGTACATTGATGACAGAATATTTTATCATCAAAACTTAACAAATATAGTAATCAGAACGTTGGGGAAGTCCTGTACTTTGTATCAATTTAAATCCTATAATCAGTAAAAAAAAAAACTTGTGTATAGTACCATCTAAAGGTATTGAGCCTAACAAAATTTCAGCAGATCTGAGATAAACTAATTCCGTAATTAGCCCACAATATTTATAGTAATCGTCTGAACAGCGCTAGCACCACTCAACAATGGCTGCGCTTTGTTTCAGTTGAGTGTATCAGTCTTGATCAGGGTCCGAACTTCGTACAGTAAAGTGGAAGTCACTGGCATTCACACTCATTTACCATGGCTAATATTTTTATGTACTTATATATGTATACATATACATACATATATATATATATATATATATATATATATATATATATATATATACATACATACATACACATCCATATATATATATATATATATATATATATATATATATATATATATATATATATATATATATATATATATATATATATATGTATGCATGCATGTATATACATACATACATACATACATACATATATATATATATATATATATATATATATATATATATATATATATATATATATATGTATATACGTATGTATGTATGAATATATATATATGTATGCATTATTATTATTATTATTATTATTAGCCAAACTATAACCCTAGTTGGAAAAGCAAGATGCTATAAGCCCAAGGGCTCCAACAGGGAAAAATAGCCCAGTGAGGAAAGGAAATAAATAAATCATGAGAACAAATTAACAGTAAATCATTCTAAAAACAGAAACAACGTTAAAACAGATATTTCAAATATAAACTATAAAAAGACTTATGTCAGCCTGTGCAACATATAAACATTTGCTGCAACTTTGAACCTTTGAAGTTCTACTGATTCAACTACCCGATTTGGAAGATCATTCCACAACTTGGTCACAGCTGGAATAAAACTTCTAGAATACTGTGTAGTATTGAGCCTCATGATGGAGAAGGCCTTGGCTATTAGAATTAACTGCCTGCCTAGTATTACGAACTGGATGGAATTGTCCAGGAAAATATGAATGTAAAGGATGGTCAGAATTATGAAAAATCTTATCCAACATGCATAAAGAACTAATTGAACGATGGTGCCAAATATTAATATCTAGATCAGGAATAAGAAATTAAATAGACCGTTAGTTTCTGTCCAACAAATTAAGATGAGAAGCAGCAGCTGAAGACCAGACAGGAGAACAATACTCAAAACAAGGTAGAATGAAAGAATTAAAACACTTCTTCAGAATAGATTGATCACCAAAAATTTTGAAAGACTTTCTCAATAAGCCAATTATTTTGTACAATTCAAGAAGACACAAACTTAATGTGTTTCTCAAAAGTAAATTTGCTGTCGAGAATCACACCTAAAATTTTGAAAGAATCATATAAAGTTAGAGAAGCATTATCAATACTGAGATCCGGATGTTGAGGAGCCACTGCCCTTGACCTGCTTACAATAATACTTTGAGTTTTTTTTAGGATTCAACTTCATACTGCATAATTTGCACAATGCACTAATTTTAGCTAGATCTCTATTAAGGGATTCAGCAACCCCAGATCTACATTCAGGTGATGGAATTGATGCAAAGAGAGTAGCATCATCTGCATATACAACATGCTTGTTTTCTAGGCCAAACCACATGTCATGTGTATATAGTATGAAAAGTAATGGGCCAAGAACACTAACCTGTGGAACACCAGTTATCACATTCCTATAGTCACTATGGTGCCCATCAACAACAACTCTTTGAGATCTATTACTTAAAAAATCAATAATAATGCTAAGAAATGACCCACCCACTCTCAACTATTTGAGTTTGATTACAAGGGCCTCACGATTAACACGGTCAAAGGCAGCTCTAAAATTAAGGCCAATCATAAGAACTTCCAGACCACAATCAAGGGATTTCTGTACAGCATTGGAGATTGTAAGAAGGGCATCTCATGCTCCAAGGCCTTTGCGAAAATCAAATTGCAAACTAGGGGATAGATAATTAACTAAAGCAAACCTATTAACCTATTAAGACGTTCAAAAACCTTAGATAATATGGGAGTTATGGATATATATATATATATATATATATATATATATATATATATATATATATATATATAAAAAATGTTTTTCAGTGATTTTATAATTACATTAGATTATCTTGAAGAGATAGCTATAGTGTTCATTTTCTATATAGTCAGTGCTCTCTCTCTCTCTCTCTCTCTCTCTCTCTCTCTCTCTCTCTCTCTCTCTTTCTTTCAACATATGAAAAGGGCTAATCAGGACGGCCGAAACGTGCCTGAATGGTTTCAGCAGGGACCGACAGTCGTCGCAAGAGAAGTAACATGAATACTCCTTATTTTTGCCTCGTCAGCAGAGCCAAACATTCTGAATGTGTTCCGTTCCCAATTTTAAAGGAAGCGACAATGGCCAGACGTAATGGCGAGGCAATCTGGGAAATTGGCCTTTTGTGTTTACGTCCAAGATTTTTTTCCTACGTTTACTGTGCCCAAGGGTTTTTTTTTCTTTGGGAGATATTGTTGTTTTTCAAATATATATATATATATATATATATATATATATATATATATATATATATATATATATATATATATATATATAGTCTACATATATATATTTATATATATATATATACATATATATATATATATATATATATATATATATATATATATATATATATATATATATATATATATATATATATATTATATATATATATATATATATATATATATATATATATATATATATATATATATATATATATATATATATATATATATATATATATATATATATATATATATACTGTATATATATGTATATATAAACATATATATACATATATATAAATATATATATATATATATATATATATATATATATATATATATATATATATATGACATATATGTATGTATATATATTTATATATATATATATATATATATATATATATATATATATATATATATATATATATATATATATATATATATATATATATATATATATATTACATATGAATATTTTTAGAAGATGAGCACAGAGAAACCTTTGCAGTTAAATTTAGGAAGCGATTTGCAGTCTTAGAGATTAAAAGACGAAGAGCAGGCAATTAATGAAGAATATTGTGATATTAAGAACATATATCAGTCAGTTGGTAGTGAAGTTTTTGGACATGTAGTTACAAGGAGAAAATCATAGATATCAAATTATAATTGGGATACTATAAAAAGAAGACAAAGACAGAAATTGTTTGTTAAATTATTTCGAGAAAATAATGAAAATTATAAGATAGAACATACTAAGTATTCCCGTATAGATAGCGAAGACAAAAGAAAAGCCAGGAATGACTGGAGAGAATACGCATACGGGAAAGTTGATGAGGCTAATAAAGCTATGAATTCAGGGAGTGGCTATGGTGTAAGAATTGCTCAGAATTATTAATGAAATCTCCACTTGGGTAAAAAAGAAGAAACATATACCCATCAAAAAGGGAGATGGATCTGTTATAACAACAAAAGATGAAGAAAGGCAACGTTGGATGGAACATTTTAGTGAGGTCATGAATAGGAGATATGAAGGGAATAATTTGATCGATATACCTGAAGCTGAGGAAGACCTTG
Source organism: Palaemon carinicauda (assembly GCF_036898095.1). Classification (NCBI taxonomy): domain Eukaryota; kingdom Metazoa; phylum Arthropoda; class Malacostraca; order Decapoda; family Palaemonidae; genus Palaemon; species Palaemon carinicauda. Next base: position 82,098,491 of record NC_090731.1, read on the forward strand.
ATGGGCCCATGAATGGATTCATTATGTTTGAAATCGAAGCTATAATTAAAAGACTAAAGAGAGTGAAAGTCCCGGGATATGATGGAATAACTGCTGAGATGATATTGTCCGAAAATGAAGTGAGTCCCTGAATACTTACAAGATTATTTTGTAGAATGTGACGTGAAGATGCAAAACCCGATAAATGGGAGCTAGGAGTGTTGGTGGAAATGTCCCAAAAAGGGGAGATCTGGCCGATTTCTATGATTAGAGAGGGATCACACTTACGTTAGTTGTCATGAAAATATATGCAGTATTATGCTCATTCTAAAGAGACTAGAGAGAAAGATTGATGAAAAACTGAAAGATAAACAAGAAGGATTTCGAAGAGGTAGTGCTGCCCAAATTCTCATTTTAAGACACGTGGTACAGCAATGTGTAGAATATACAAATTAACTTTTGATGGCATTTGTGGACTATGAAAATACCTCTAATCGTGTACGCCGACTAATTTTGTGAAGAGTCCTGCATTATTATGGAGTTCCTCTTAAACGTGTAAATTTGATTAAGTATGTTCACGAGCAAAGCAAGTGCCAAGTTAATGTTAGTGGAGTCTAATCAAATGAATTTCCAGTGAACAGTGGAGTACTGTGAGGGAATGTGCTGTCACCTATGTTGTTTATCCTCCTCATGGATTTTGTAATGTACAGAAGAGTTGGGGATGGTGGAGAAGGAAAGGATTGGACTGGATTGGCAACAGGAAATTAGCTGTCCTAGGGTATGTTGATAACACTCCTTATTAGCAGAACATCAAAGATTTTGCAAAGCTTGCTTATCAGAATGCATGAAATATCACATGCCGTTGGAATCAAGATAAATATAGTTGAAGAAAGACAGAGATGATGAGAACGAAATGTGCAATGGAAGATGAAATATCATTGGAAGGATAAAGGATTAATGATGTGGAATCATTTAAATATTTAGGATTTATGATCTCTAATACAGGATCTTTAGAATTAGAGTTGAATGAGATATTGAAAAAATAAAATCAGACAATGGTAGGTTAGGTAAAATCTGGAAATCAAATCGTCTGAAATTACGTGTAAAAATCTGGCTATATATTAGTTTGGTGAGATTGGTGTTATTGTATGGACATGATTCGTGGTATGACAATGAAACTATATCCAACAGATTTAGTAGATTTTGGAAGGAAAGCTCTCAGAAGAATATTGGGAGTTGAATGACAAGACAGGATTAGAAATGAAACTATAAGAGATATTACTCGAGTGCCATAAGTGCAACACACTTTCAACTGGTCTCCACAAGGCGCTAGAAGAGTTGGAAGACCAGGTCTACATAGCCGAGGGCTATGAAACGTGTAGTGGAAGATGATGAATGGAGAAGTATTGAATTAAAAGCTCAAGATAGAGTCTCCTGGCTAAATCTAACCGAGGCCCTTTGCGTCAGTAGGCGTAGTAAGAGATGATGATGATGATGATGATGATGATATATATATATATATATATATATAT
>NC_090731.1:82105001-82167501 GCF_036898095.1 Palaemon carinicauda
TATTACTGCTATTTTTGGTGAAAAAAGTTCATGTTAATGCATAAACTTTTATAGCAGTTGTTCGTCCATATGAAAACTCAATAGTATATCAATACTATTACACTGCTTATATGTTAACTTTCACATATCTCTACCTAATATTCGATGAGTAAAAATGTGTCTCCAATCCTTTCGTCCACTGGCTAAAATTCTAAATAAGTTACATAAGGTTATTCAATCCACTTTCCCCAATGTAGATATCAGAAAAATTTGCAAAATTCGACAACACTGGCTTCTTTATCCTACTGCATCATAAAGTCAATCTCCCTAATTTAATACAGTATTTGTTGGTTTATTTATTTACTTTACAAAAATGTAAGGTTAGGAAATATGTCGATGCCACCAAACGATTGCTCCAAGTGAGAACTGATTCTCATTTGGGAGTTAGTCACCTTAATGGATGTACTTTGTAAACAAAGTCATTTTTCCACATACGAGATTAGGGTAGCAGAAGGGAAACCTCTTCCTCATACGATGATTTTAATATTGTTATCCAACACACAATGACACCAACCAGCCAGATTTCTTCCACAGGTTTGCATATCGCCAAAGTCGACGTTCTCTTTAGTGAAAACAATATCAATTTTTTTTTTAGCTCTCACATGGTTAGGTACTAGTATTTCTCAATTTTTATATTTTACCATTTTTTTATGATTATCCGTATTTGCTTTTAATTTTGAGTTATTTGATATTATAGCTTAATTTTTTTTTTTTTTTTAATTTCCCCATTGTTTACTACACCTGATCATATCCAGAAATAAATTTTGTAACCAAGATCACAGGTCATATTATGATGTAAATGTTTTTGAGTGAGTTGAAAATACAAGCATGTTTGCTGTTGGTTGCTCAGGGACTTCTTTGTATCAATCATTTTAATTTGCTATCAATGGATACTCTGAACTCGTTTTATCCTGTCCTCTCATACAATAATCTTGAAGCATATCTTTCCAATCTGATTGTTTTGCAAGCTCAAATTGACTTATTGCATTTAATTATCTACAAACGCAATTTATTTTACCAATCACAGATATTGGAATAACTTTATCATTCATGGAGAAACCGCATCTGTGATGACACATTTTAAGATAGGAAAGAGACCAGAAATACACAAGGCAGATACCTAGAAATTGTATCATTCTAATATTTTGAAAATATATACAGTTGACTCCAGCTGTATTGAAGAAAGTTTTGATAGTAACATAGCCATAGACAACAAAATGTCCAGGCTGGACCCATTCCTTTCTAGAAATATTCTTAAGCTGGAGTTGGCCAGACCTCAGTGACATCTGCTATTTATTAGGATATTGGTAAAGAAGTGCAAGATTCTGCTGCCCTCAAATTTAAATTTCTACTTTGTTATAATACTCTTAAAATATTTTCATATTTATATGTATGTATACATATATTTGTGTATGTATATATGTATATGTATATATATATATATATATATATATATATATATATATATATATATATATATATATATATATATATATATATATATATATATATATATATATATATATATATATATATATATATATATATATATATATATATATTTATATATATGTATATAGATACAAATAAACAGTATGTATACATACCTGAATTTTAATATTTTTTATATTTATATGTATGTATATATATATATATATATATATATATATATATATATATATATATATATATATATATATATATATATATATATATATATATATATATATATATATATATATATATATATAGATATATACATACATACATACATATATACAGCAAACCCCAGTAGGAGATAATCAAATATTTTAGTACCTAGCGCTTTCGTGCATTTTATACACGCTTCTTCAGGGTACAATAAAAAGTGATTTACAGGTAAAGGACGTCAATAAGCAAAATAAAAGATAGATGAAAAATGAAGAAATCATAGAAAACCCATATCAGCTAACTAGCATTGTCCAATAAGCAAAGAATCCATAGCCAAAATATTACCTGAACATAAAGCGGTCCCAAAAACAAAACGGCTTAAGAAAAATTACATGATTTTGATTTATTGAACAATATTAGTCATAATGCAATTATCCATTTTATATAGATTCGTACTAATGTTTAATACATAGATTATTTTTACAATACTAGATTCTATTAAATTTCTTTTTACGATATCCCTGCAATAAAAAAAACTATAGATTTTTTCCAGTCTGTCAAATGATTATATTGATTCATGTGAAAGAAAAGAGCATTAGGCATATTACCAACACCGAGACAATATTTATGTTGGTTTAATCTGGTTGCCAACATTTTACCACTTTGCCTCCCAATATATCTCATCGCAACCGTTACATGGAATTCCATGTGTCCTACGATATATACAGTATACACTTATATATATACGTATATATATATATATATATATATATATATATATATATATATATATATATATATATATATATATATATATATATATATATATATGCTTGTGTTTTTTGCTGTTTATGCACGATTGGTGGGATAGGCGATTGACCCAAAAAAGAGGCTGCGATCGACTGTTAGGCCATCCATGATATATGACAAAATCATGGCAATAGGTGTCATATACTTAGACTTTCAAAAGGCTTTTGACAAAGTCCCTCATGAAAAAAATAAATGGTTAAAATTAGATCAATAGGCATCATTAATGAGTCAGCTGAATCGATTGAAGATTGGAAAAATTGTAATCAATGGGAAAGTTAGAGTGAGCAGCTATTACAAGCGCTTAACCTCAAGGATTTCTGATTTCTGATTTACATTAATGGCATAGATTTAGGTGATGCAGTAAAATAGCCAAATTGGCCGGTGATACTAAACTAGGCATAAATGCTGCTAACTCAGAAAATGTAGAACCTTTAAGAAAGGACCTACTGTAATTAAGTTTGGAGAATGGTCAAGAAAATGGGCAAATGGGTTTCAACAGTGGGAAATGCAAAGTTATGCAAATAGATTATAGTAACAAACAGATTACTCACTGCTTGGCAGTGAAATAAAAAGTATAGACCAGGAGGAAGATCTGCCATTATTATTAGCAAAGATTTAAAGTTCACCAAAAAGAACATAAAAGTTGAAAAGAAAGAACACAAACTAATAGGTTGCATAAAGAGACAATTTAAATACAGATACAAGACATTGTACTGCAGCTGAACACATCACTAGTAAGATGACATCTAGAATATAGAATCTAATGCTGTTCTTCAAGTATTCAGAAGGATATAGGTAGATTGGAACCAGCGCAAGCTAGGACCATCAAACTAGTCCCAACATTAAGAGTATTTGGATATAGACGGAGAATGGAACGTTTGAAATTATTTGATCTACAAACTCGACGACTAAGGCGACAGGCCAGCAGCTAATAGTAACATTCAAAATGCTTCAAGGAATAACAAATGTAGACTACGACAACATCTTCACGCTTAGCAAAAATCAGTACAGAGGTAATGGATACAAACTGGAACTAAAAACATACAACACCACTCAATGTGGTAATTTCTTTACATATAAAAACAGAAAATATATGGAACAGACTTCCAGAGGATGAAGTAAAACAGTAACACGGTAAACGAATTCAAGAATAAGCTAGACAAGATAATTAAAACTATCTAGACAAACAAATCCGCTCTCCCCTAGAGCAAATAGAGCCTTCGTGGATGGACTAAAAAGTCTATGAGACAGCCAAAATCCTTATAACTCTCTCTCTCTCTCTCTCTCTCTCTCTCTCTCTCTCTCTCTCTCTCTCTCTCTCTCTCTCTCTCTCTCTCTCTCTCTCTCTCTCATTAGACGCTAAAGTCAAACAAAAGTGACTAGGATCATGTTGTACGTACGTTTGAGTTTTGCCAATTTACCGGGATTCCATTCGTATATCATGACTCAAGTTGTGATACCAGTAGAAAGGGTGAATCTGTTTGTATCTTTGTTCTGCTCATTTAATCAGGAAGAAAAGAAAAAGGAAGGTTTTACGTGACCACGGCTGCGACACCCAGTAAGGGATCAAGCACTAAAACACACATACAGTATGCTGCCATTAAACATCACACAAATATAAATAGCAAGGTTAACTATTTCTGTATATATATATATATATATATATATATATATATATATATATATATATATATATATATATATACTATGTGTATATATATGTATATATATATATATATATATAATATATATATATATATATATATATATATATATATATATACTATGTGTATATATATATATATATATATATATATATATATATATATATATATATATATATATATATATATATATATATATATATATATATATATATATATATATATATTCTTACAGACTTCTTTTTACACGTGACCTGATATTAATAGCCGAGATAATAAGATTTTTGTTGCATAATTTAAGAACAATTATTACTTAATGAGTAAAATATCATAGTCAATACCGTTTCATGACAGTGACAATTTTTATGCTTCATTTATATTTTTATATCGAGTCAAAATAATATCATAGATAATAAGAATGTAACGTTCACGTCGATAGCAAGCAGCGCCCTGCTATTCGACTGTCGAAATTTAGTTTTAATATTTTGTTTTTCATGATGATGATAATAATGCATTTCACTTTTGTTTTATATAAAAATCAAGCTAATAGTAGCCAACACGTATTACATTTTCTTTTTCGTTTTATTCTTGTAGTTCATTTTTACGTAATAATAACAATAGTAATAATACAGTAATGATTATAACAGTAAGAAGCGTGTTCCTTGTTTTGTGGTATGTAGCCTCACAGTGCGTTTTTCTTTGTGGAGCCTCAGAGAAATTGCCCTGGAGAAAAAGACGAGTTCACGTTTTTCTTTCTCTGTTAATCTGGGCAATTTACCTGCAAGGTGTGACGCTCGATTAGGGTCCTGCTGTCACGGGACGCCCAATTCCATTCACTCTGGTCGACCGACTGTCATAATCCTCTTTAAAATAAGACGAAAAACCTTCATATAGAGGCTACTCGGGAATTATCTTCCTCCACCCACACCCCCTCGTCCCACCTCATTTTTTTATTGCTTCAGGGTGATTCCCTTCCTTCTGTTTCGGGCATATATTTTTTTCTGTTTATTCACCCCCATCGATTGCATTGTTTCATGGCCTTTATCATGTTAGACGATCCACACATCTCTCTCTCTCTCTCTCTCTCTCTCTCTCTCTCTCTCTCTCTCTCTCTCTCTCTCTCTCTCTCTCTCTCTCTCTCTCTCATTTTCCCTTTATATAATTTTTCTTTCAGGAAACTGTGTATTATTGTCGAAATGCTGGATTCGCTTTTCAGGTTGTCTCCTTTAACGGGGATTTTAAGTTATTTCTTTTTCCCCTTATTCAGATTTTTTGTAAGCCTTTAAAACTTTTCTTCTCCTAAGTATATTATTCATCATTAAGGGCCTAGCTATGTCCTGGAACGTTAATCTTGTATAATTAATATAAAAGTTTGTATTTTGTGTGGATAGTATGTGTAGTTGTTCTTTCAAGGCCTTTGTAAAAGCCAAAATGCAGACTAGGAAACAGAAGACGAGTTTCAGCATATCTGGTTAAAAATTCTGTCGACAAGCATTAAACAGTTTTAGATAACATAAGAGTTACGGAACTTGGGATTTGATTACCAGGCTATAGTTACAAACATATTTACATAATTAAGTAATACAAATTTTCCAAAAATGGGAAGAATATGCCCTTCTTGCTAGCTTGAAAAAATAACACACAATTTGTGCTAAGAAAGCAGCTGTATTTATATAAAAAAAAACAAAAAATAAAACCATTTGAGTCTACCACTTCCTTAAATCATGAAGGTCAATCAAAAGTTTCAATTTCACGAGAACCGAAAGCTAAACTAGTTATTTTAGCTTCAGGATAACAGAAATAAGGTAGATTGAGGTTTTCCCTTCTCTGCTCTCTACCAAACATATCAGCTGAAAGGGTTGCCCTTTCCTTTGAACGCTGAGTGATAGATCCACTTAGTTTAAGTAAAGGAAAAACCTTCATGTCTACACTAAGAGTCGTTTTCAGGTGAAGAATCAACTCGCTGAACAACAACTCTTAGATGAGTATGATTATCTCAAGTGTATTCAGGTCTATTACTTTTCCAAGCCTGATAAGTCTTTTGTTTCTCCAAATAAACAAGTCAACAATCTTGATTGATTCAGGCTTTGTCCTTGACATATAACCAAGAGCATGTCTCATCGGGGGCAACCTTAGTCACTAAGGAAATTAAAGCATAATCAGACACCCAAATTGAAGGACTAACCCTACTTGTTAAAATATACGGGAATCGGTGAACTCTAGATCCAGACAATTACCAGTCTTATGTGTAGCCTCATTTATGATTTCTTCATAGCCTAATTGAGATGCAAAGTCTAATGCTTTTGGACTATGGAATCGGTTGGGGAAACAAAAGAATTCATCTATTGAGAGCATTGAAGTCACAGATGAAACACGAAAACATTATATCCACCACAAACCTTTAAAATTTGAATTTCCTGACATCTGCTTTTATAACAGGACTACTGAAAAATACCATAATTTCTGGAGTTAAGTGCATAAGACGACACTAGTCTTCAACATTTTGCTCAGTATTTCCAAAAAGTAAAAGAATTGAAATCAATAGAAAAATTACTTTAAAGTAAACTGAACAATGATGATAATAAAATGATATGAACATAAGAATATTCTTAAAAAACAAAAACAAAGATCTACCAACCATCTAATGGGAAAATGAACAGACAAACCATACAAGGTAACCAATCAATAGCCATGTTTGCATCACTTTAGAGGCGACGTCCGTTTCTTTATTCTTGGCAGTTATTCAGATATTCTCAACTCTATCGTATCTTTCTTCCAGCAAAATATAATTAATTGGTTGATGATTTTTCGTTTGAGATATTCCATAACTTTTCCTTTACTTTCAAATTGTAGATCAGTTGTATTGCAAAACATTGACGTCTTATAAGACCTGGAATCTAAAGTTTATAATGTCTCTAAAATACAGATATTTTTGTCCAAACATGATTCAGTCCAAATGTGCCATTTTTATTATATACTCTAGGAACTTTTGAACGAATGGGACTTTTCTGTTTTTAAATATTTTCAATGCTGTTTTTAGAAATTTCAGTTCGCAGTGGTTATACACATGCACGACTTTCATCTGACCTAATCTCCGAAATGTAAGATAAAATAAGCGTTCCTTGAGATGGTTTTCCTGTTTATCTGGTCTTTGATTTCGAGAGTGGCTCGATAGAATTTGTCAGCGTTTGACATTAAAGGTTTTCTGTTATAAGACGCTGATATCAAGTTTATCTTAAGATGAAGTCGATAGTCGAGGACCTTTCTTAAGGTACGCTTTTATGCTAAGAGAATTCTATACTTAAATTTTCTATTATTTTTCATTTAATGTGTAACTATGAATATATTGTCTGTAAATGACTTTTGATGATCTATTTTTTATCGTTTTATAGATAATTTTATAGAATACTCGTCAGTGCTTGTATAGTTGCAATTAACTTTATTATAACTTTTGCATATTCCCTCTTGGTTTTAATGTTAAACAACATTGAATATAATTTATTAATATACTTCTGATAGTTTACCTAATATTTATGTATAGGATTTCCTTTTAAAACGACGTGCTCATTTTATTATAGTTGCAAGTAGATACAACCATGGAACTCATTACCATGATACTTTAAAGAATTTAAAATCTTTTTACTGGACCATATATTTGACCATCTTATAGCATGAAGGTTTTGCCTTTGGTCGAATGCTCTATTTTCTCAAAATTTGCATGAAGACCTTCAGTTGAATATGCAATTGGAATACTGTACTGGGAATTATGTGTCGTATCAAAAAATACATCCCCTGATATTATGCGATATCCTTAAGAGTTATATTAAGGATACTCGCGCCAGGAGTTAGAATTCTGGAGACCTGTGGTCAATTCTCTGGGAGTATCACTGTAGTCAAATACCCCTTAGAAAGCTGCCTAAAGGAACCTTCCATCAGGACGATATGGCTGAACCCAAATATATATATATATATATATATATATATATATATATATATATATATATATATATATATAAACATATATATATATATATATAAACATATATATATATATATATATATATATATATATATATATATATATATATTTGTGTATGTGTGTATATTTCCTCTTTATATATATATATATATATATATATATATATATAATGTATATATATGTACAGTATATATAAGCATATATTGTTGATTTTCTTAAGATTATTACTGAGAATTAGAGATGTGCCGATACCACTTTTGAGAGCGATACTGATGTCTCATATCAACGGATAATGAGACATCGGAACATGGTTTTTTTTTCACTTTATTACAAAAGGTTCATGAATACACTGTGTACAGCGGACAATCTCAGGTGAGCGCCTTGTCTAAGTGAACGCACAAAGTCTACTGACTATCCCTCGCAAGCAAGATGCAATCTTGCTACAACAACATGCTGAATTGTTAGGTTTTGTGGAATTCTCATGATTATAGAGTTCATTTACCTTGACGTATAAACACATATTTGCATACAAGGATTAGGGCATTACTCCCCCCCACAACCCCCTGACTCCAGGAGGTGCGCACTCGCCCTCACTAGTCTATGATATATTGAGGATACTCTGATCCAAAATAGGCATGGCATGTACTGAACAGAAATGCAACATAAAATATGTATATATAGAAATCACCCCAAAAAATTACACACCTTCCACAAAAAATATAACAAATGAAATATTGCATGTAAAAATATGCATAATATAATATAAAACAATTTTACTCATTTCTTTTTATGACCTCTGCAACTAAAATACACTACCACATAAATAACCTCCATCTGGTTGCGGGCAATGTGGATTTTTGCGCAGGACAGGGGTAGGAATAGATATTCTTACATCCCTCAATTTTACTTTTCCATGTTTACGGCACAATTTCGCAAAACTCACCACCACCGTTTCTACATTTTTTAAATCATCACTACACTTGCACTTGCAACTATCAACCGGTGGCCACTAGCCGATTTCCCGAGAAAATCACTCATCTTCCCGCCCTTCTCTTATAACTTTAACCATAAGGTGTTCACATCTACACATTCTCTAACGCTGCCTTTCCTCAAGGCTGAACTTTAATCTGGCAGCCACTTGCCCTTCGGGAACCGCCCCGGCCCCAGCAACCAGGAATTATATAATTACATGAATAATACAGCATCCACCTGACGGATCTCACCTGACCTATTTAACCTCTGATTGTTTTTAGGTTCACTCAGCAGTATGTCATACGTATTGCTACACTCAGCAAAATTACCACAACACTTTACGTATACATTAAGCACTAACATAAGAACACATTGTTATCATCAAGTTTATTTAAAATGGCAAAAGAAAAAATGAGGTCTGTTCAAACAACAACAGCAAAGAAAAAAAAGTCTACTCATCAATTTGAGGAATGTCACGTATGCAGGGGTAAGGAGGTACACTCCGACACTTTTGAAAACTACCTCTTCAGGCACCACATGTATGTTTGCCTGATGATGTTCAGACACTGCACCATTAATAATGCTTTGTATGACTGTAGTGTTAGATTTAACCATCTTTACTCGGTATGGACCCATATACACTGGCTCTAGTTTATGTTTCCAAGGTTGTAATAATTTCAAGTACACACGATCGCCCACTAAAACTTTTACCGGTGAGGTTTTGAACCGACCGTCATACTTTGAGCTGTGTATTTCATTAGCTCTTTTCAAAAACATTTCAATGGTGTTCATTACTCTCCTCAAGAGGTTTAGTAAATATACACGGTATTGCTCAGTTGAAAGATTTGGCAACTGTTGCGAATTAATCAGGACCGTATATGGTAACACAGGATCCTGTCCATACACTAAAAAGAAAGGCGTGTCCCGGAGCGAAGCATTATATGCAATGTTCAAAGCTAGCTCAGCTGTAGGAATCATGGTGTGCCAATGAAAGGGGTCATCAGCCACTAAGTAATGTAAAATTCGCACTACTTCCCTACTATGCGATTCCACTAAGCCATTAGCTGAAGGCTTATATGCGGTCACTGAAAAGTTTTCAATTTTCATGAAGTCCGTGATCAATTTCACCACCTTATTTATAAACTCGAGACGATTATCACTTATCAAAATTTTCTGGCAACCAAACCTAGTAATGAAAGAGCACAGCGCCTGGGCTGATGAATTTGCTGATTTATCCAACATTGCATATGTATGAGTGTACCGAGTAAATGCATCCACAAATGCACATATATACTTATGTGTTAAACCAGTAGGAAATGGTTCTACCACATCCATATGCACCCTATCAAATTTAACAAGAATCACAGGCCACTTTCTGGCTCCCGGTACAGTGTTTTTATGTTCTTTGAAACAGATACAGGCATGACAACATTTTATATAATTTTGTATAGATTTTTTTCATTCCTAACTAAAAGAAGGATTTGCGTGCTCTCCTTAACGTTCTATCAATCCGTAAGTGCCTGCATACGGACTTGCATGTACAATGTAGATGGCTCGATTAATTGAAGAGGGTCTAGGAACTACCCGTGCACAAGGTTCCCCTCCCCTCTTCTCGTTAGCACAATATGAAATATCATTTTCTATGAAAAAATTCTCACGAGGCACATTCAGAAATGATGGATAATTCTCTGATTCCCCTTCAATCACTGCTCGCACTCTTCCCATCCATTCCTCTTTTTTTTCTGTCCCTCTTGGACTTCTTTTATGTCCCCACCTCCCAAGTCAATCACACCTGCATCACCAGGGCACTCATTCTGGACACCCCTGGTCATGTCCTCGGCTACTCACATATATTCACCCTCACCGTTCCCATCTCTCTCTCTCTCTCTCTCTCTCTCTCTCTCTCTCTCTCTCTCTCTCTCTCTTCGATCCCATTTTCTGATTGCTTCTTGCTTGAATTCACATCTCGTTTTCTATTATCTCTATTTTGATGGGGTCTTCAATATTTTGGTTACGTTCTTCGTTCCTCTTATGTGCCATAGTTGTTACTCCTATTACTGTACCTCTGGAGAGGGCATCAGCTACCTTGTTAGCTTTACCTTCTATGTGATGAAAAACCTTTATATTAAACTTTAACAATCTTTCAATCCAATTCGCCTGTCGTGATGTCAAATCTCCTTTAAAAAAGAACCGATGCCCCTCTAGAACCCAAAGAATAGCCAAAGCCTATTGATCAAATGTACTATAATTCTTTTTTGCCCCTTTTAATGCCCTGGAAGCAAAACAAATGGGTTAATCTCTACCTTTATCATCTCGTTGAGGAACTACGCCACCAATAGCTAAGCTACTCGCATCTGTTGTCACTAGAAACGAGCGATTAAATCTAGGATATGCGTGTAAGTTATTGCAAGTTAAGGCATCTTTCAAATGGTTAAAGGCCCTTTTCTCTTCCACTCCCCAATTTATTATTTTTTGTTTTATTTAAAGCACCTAAGGGTCTCGCTATCTCTCCAAAACCTCTTATGAAATTTCGGTAATACCCAGCGAGCCCAAGGGACCCAGCTACTTCCGTAGGGGTACGTGGCCTGGGGAAATCTCTAATAGCTTCTACTTTACTGGGGTAGGGTTAGATACCTTCTGGGGTTATTATGTGACAAAAATTCGAACTGTTTACAGATAAATTTTGCACTTTGACAAATTTATTTTCATACCATTACGTCGCAATGCTTCTAAAACTTTACAAATATTATTATTATGTTTTTCGGCCGTTTCCCTTGTAATTATGATATTGTCTAAATAAACAAGAACATTATGGCCAATTAAGGGAGACAAAACCACCATCATTACTCTAGAGAAATGACTTGGAGCATTTTTAACACCAAAAGGGAGAAAATTAAACTGAAATAGTTGATCGTTAGTTATAAATGCCGTTTTATATTTACTGTCTTCCTGAATGGGTATTTGATAGTATCCAGACTCCAAATCAATAGTTGTAAAATATTTACTATCCCGTACCTTCACAAGTAATTCTTCGATCGAGCGCAATGGAAATGCATTATCCGTAGTGACTGCATTCAACTTCCTATAATCTAGACAATCTTACCGAGCCATCCTTTTTCCTAACAGCTACAATTGGAGAAGCCCAGAGGGATTCGCTCACCTCGATTATCCCTTGTTCCCTTGATTTACCAATTTCCCTTTCTATCTCTCCCTGGAAATGAATGGGTACCTTATAGGGTGTTGACCTGATCAGCTCCACCTGCCCAGTTTCAATGCTAAAGGGAAATCGATCAATCCTCCTGGATGGCTCGTCTCCAATTGCAATTACACCAGAATAATTATTAACAATGTCACTAACTACAGTTTTATATTCTGACAGACATAGTTTTTGCACTTGCTTAATCAAGTTTTGAGTGCATCCGTCTGTGTGGGCTGGAGTTGTGGCTCCCAAGATCCCATTATTAACAATTTCACATATCTGTAATTCACACACAGAATCACTTCCTAACACAACTCTTTTATTTGACAAAATATCTATCGTTATATCAGCTCGGTTCTCTTTTATTTCTGACAAGCCCTCTAAGGCTACGTGCACCCAACATGTCATGGGTTTTAACAACGACCTTGGTTCCCTCCGGAAGAGGCTGACACAGGGTCACTGATATGCTCATAAGTGTCTGGGGAGACAACACTTCTCTCTCAGGTACAGCTGTTTCCTTATTTAAATGTCTCTCCGTGCTCGCACAAGCTCTTACTCTCTCATGACTTTCTATTGGCAAAATACACTCTCCTGCTTTTACTGTTATTGTATCTTTTCTCCCAAAAATGGATATTTGATTACTGCTTATAAAATCAATTCCTAATATAGCCTGGATTCCTGGAATTCCCAAGGTGGGCAAGACCAAAAATTCATGTGTAAACTTCACAGATCCCACCTTAAAGTTGACGATCGTTGTATGGCTTACACGTGGTTTATTTTCTCCTGGCGTGTCGAGGATGAAGGATACCGCTGACTGTAGTGGGTTTGAGGAGAATCTTTTTTCAATCAGTGAAACGCTGGCTCCTGTGTTGGTCAGCTCTCGAATGGATTTATCTGGTAGGTCAATTCTAAATGCTAACATTCCTAGTGACCATTAGGATATATGGGGCACGGGCCAATGACCTCCGCTGCCACGCCGTAACTCCCTATTTCTATGGAGGTCCCAGTGCCTGCTCTACCAAGTCCGTCTTCGTCACTCTCACCGCTGCCTCAGCTGCTGCGTCTGATGTCTTGGGGCGGGGGGCATCGATCTCGCTCTTCTCTCCCCCTTCCTCTGTTTCCTTTTCCTCGGATATTGGGCGGGGGGAGGTATGCATGTGCCACACCCCGCCCACACTCAGCGTTTTTTGCTGGGCACTCGAGATAGATGACCGTAGTCCTGACAAGTGTAACAGCGGGGGGTTATCCTTGGGTGGGGCACTCCACTCGTTGGTGCCCCTCTCCTCCACACTGCTAGCATATGAAGACTTCTCACCTGCTGACTGCGTTCTCCCCTCTCCCGCTTTAGGGGTTGGTGAGTGCCTCTCATAGCTGCCAACTTCTCGGAATCGGAGCAGTTATTCTTAGTCATATTTTCTTCTGGCAAACTGTATAAATTTCTTTGTATCACGCTCACTACGTCTGCTAACGAGCGATTGTCATCGAACAAATAACCACATAAATACGAGTTTACTTATCTACGAATATGTTTATGCGCAATGGATTCACTTCCCCGAATTTTGGGTTTGTAATTTTCTTTTATCTCTCTCTTTCTCACATCGGGTAAGGCATATTTCTCAAGTAAACATCGTTTTATTTTAGTATAACTTCTTAAACACATTACCTCCTTTTCTGGAGCATCTTTTAGCAATCTAAATACTATAATAGCTTTTGCTCTTTCAGACCACCCATATGTGGTTACTTCAAAGTCTCTCAAAAACACTTTGATCGATTGAAACCCTTCGTTAGGGGGTCGATCATCAAAAGGCCTAACACTTGCCTGGAGTTCTGGCAATTTTCGAACTACGATTTATGTATCTTCACTCGGCTGCAGCATGTGTGCGTTTGGACTTCGTTCATGTGCGTCGGATATGCTGTGGTTGCACGCTGCTACTCTTCTCGTTCAACCAAGAATCTCTTCATTAACTCTGCTAGGTTATTTAACCTATTTTCTAAGTCCTTTGTTCATAGTTCCTGTCTATATTCTTCATCGGCCTCTCTATAACCCACTGCTCCTTCGTTTTCATCTCCCACAGCAGCAGTGTCAGCTATGTTAGTCCTTGTGTATCTAGGCATCTTGAACTTTATTTTACCGGCTCAAAGAACAACTTTGCTCACAGCATACACAAACAGACGTATTTGTACACCTGACACAAATATGTACCATGTCAATGGATAATGAGACGTCGAAACAGGTTTTTTCTTCACTTTATTACAAAAGGTTCATGAATACACTGTGTATAATCGACACTCTCAGGTGAGCACCTTGTCTAAATGAACGCACAAAGGCTACTGACTACCCCTCGCAAGCAAGATGCAATCTTGTTCTATCAACATGCTGAATTGTTAGGTTTTGTGGAATTCTCATGATTATAGAGCTCATTTACCTTGACGTATAAACACATATTTACAAACAAGGATTAGGACACTGATACTGATATTCCGAAACTTTAGAAATTTATTCTAATAATTACGAAAACAGTATAATATTAATTTGATGACTGACTTTTCAATCTCTTCTGTGTGTGCAATGACACAATCTGATAATAAATCTAAAACTTTCGCCTATATGATTTTTTATTACTTAATATCATATTAGTTAAACTAGTTCACTAAACTATGAAAAATATATGTTCATTAATAGAGTAAAGTAATGAATTATTTGCATGTGAGAATTTAGTCCTAGTTTGAGGAGTTGAATGGTAGCTTTGAGCTTTGACTAGAAAAAATGTATATATAATAGATTTCCATTTCCAACGCACAATCCCCGTGAATTTGTCTTTTAGTTAACTTTTTAAGTACAGTTGTGTGCAGGAATTCTAGTATACACATTTGTTCGGGGAGAGAAGTATAAATTTAGAAAATATACCGAAATTAATTCAGGGAACTTTCAAGGAATCATTAGTAAAACTCAACTTCTTTATTTAGCAAAGTCCATATTTCACTTATTGAAATGTTAACTATTTCATTCAAAACTCAAAGTTAGTCCATTTCAATAGTAGGACTCCATTAGTAAAGGGTAAGAGATATTATTTTCAATAAAATGTTCTATAATCGATTGTTAGATGGTTTGGAAAAAAAGGCAAAACTGGCAACTTCACTTCCATAGTTAGAACAGGCTAGTTCATCCACTAACAGTACAGAGAATTATTGTTTCACAGAACTTATTATCATAATATTGATGTTTTATTATATTGAATATGAGATAGCATGGAAAGAAAAACAATTCACAAATAAACATCTAATTCTGCATATGTATAATGAGAGAGAGAGAGAGAGAAAGAGAGAGAGAGAGAGAGAGAGAGAGAGAGAGAGAGAGAGAGAGAGAGATGTTTCATAAGTATGTTGTAAT
Organism: Palaemon carinicauda; assembly: GCF_036898095.1. Lineage (NCBI taxonomy): Eukaryota > Metazoa > Arthropoda > Malacostraca > Decapoda > Palaemonidae > Palaemon > Palaemon carinicauda. Next base: position 82,120,706 of record NC_090731.1, read on the forward strand.
ACATCAGTCACATCACTGGCATGAAGTGGTACCGAGTTACCTTACCGGGTACTTATCATTAACCAATGTTTGTGAACATTTAAACAGATCTTTATAAGCATGACCATTCATTAAAAACCATGAAATTCTAATTATATAATCAAATCTTCAGTATGAGGGAACAATTTCATATAATATCCTTTATATATATATATATATATATATATATATACAGTACATATGCGTAAAAGTCACAGGGAAACGTAATGCTCAGATGCAAAAGAACCATAGGGAAAATGAAAAAATGAAATATAGGATTAAATCCTGACTAGTTTCGTGATACATTTTCCCTGTAGTTCTTTTGCATATATATATATATATATATATATGTATGTGTGTGTATATACTGTATATATACATCTATCTATCTATTTATCTATCTATCTATCTATCTATATATATATATATATATATATGTATATTTTTTTACATGTGTGTAAATATACATCTATCCATCTATCTATCTATCTATCTATCTATCTATATATATATATATATATATATACATCAAGGTACCAGTATCGGAGTATTGGCAATATATATATATATATATATATATATATATATATATGTATATATACAATACATACGCATACATACATGCACACACACACAATATATATATATATATATATTGTATATATGTATATATATATACATATATATACACATATATACACATACATATATATATATATATATATATGTACGTATATATATATACATACATATATATATATATATATATATGTATGTGTGTGAGTGTACTATATATATATATATATATATACCGAAGTACCAGTATCAGAGTATTAGCAATTTCAGCTCATTTTTTATAGGCCGATACCGATACCAGATACACATGGTGGAGCCGATAAAAATTCCAATACCGATACTGGTGTCAGAGCAGAGGTCAATACCAATACTGATACTCGCAAAAAAAAGGCCGATACTATCGGCACTTATCTACTGAGAATAACACATCGTGTGAGTACAATTTTTTTTCAAGAAAGGTAACATATTAAGGGCAGAGTGGCTCCAGGGCAGAATCATCCAGGCCAGTACAAATACAGTTAATTGCAGATTGGTAGCGATGAGTTACAGAGCCTTTAGATGTGCTTAGAGGCCAAAGCTCTCTTAACATAAAATAGACCATCTGGATTGGGCCTGTCAACACTGGAATCTAAATGTACACACTGGTACCATGTGGTTTTGGAGATGAATCCAGATTTCTGCTGTTCCCAGGATGTGCTAGGAGGCATGTATACAGACAGGCTGGAGAATGTTTCAGGGATTAGTGTATTCAAGCTCGAGTTGCTGGAGGTGGTGGATCTGTTTCTGTGTGGGGTGCTATTTGTGCTGATGACAAGAGTCAGCTTGTCATTCTGGATCAAAATGTGAACAGTGACATGTACTAACAGTTGCTGGATTGGAACTTTCTTCCATGGGCTTGTGGCTTGTTTGCCAATAATTTCCAGTACTAATGCCACAATGCTCCTACCCATTGAACACGTGAGGTGACCACTTACCTTGAAGTGCAGGATATGACCGTCATGAGACAGCCTGCACTGAAAGTAAATCTCAGCCCCTTAGAACTTTTATGGGATCAATTGGGCCATTCAATTAGACAAAAGGACAATGAGTAATCCATCCTTAGAGAATTAGGTCAAGCTCTCTTTGAATAATGGGAAAGGATACCTGCTGAGAAGCCATGCCACTTGGTGTGTGTTTTTGCTGCTTGGGAGATAGTACCTGCTATTGACTTGCTAGTTATGTAAACAGGTTATTGTCATTCATGTACACGTGTTTCACTGGCTGTTATGATTGAGAAAAATGTTCAGATGAGAATTATGAAATGAGGGGGAAAATTTCTTTTTTTCTGCTAATTTTATTGTATATTGGTTTGATTGTGACAAAAACGCCCTTTATATTGAATTCCTAATTCATGACACATACTTTTATCCATGGGAAGTTTTTCTATAGTGCAAAACTATCATCATTTTAAACAGAGCATTCTATTAAAAATTTCTTGTCTAGAAATGCATGTGACAGCCTTTTTGGCAAATGGTGTATATATTTAAAGTTTGGGAACATTCATGATGTCTGGTATTGAGGCTTATAGTCAAAACTAGTTTCAGAGAATGGAGTTTCTTTATCAAATAGGAAGCTTGCCTTCAAGTATGGTTCTATGCAGCTCGGTATGGAATTCTACTGGCTGAGCACACTATGCTCTTCGGTTTGGGGCTCTCTTTAGTTTTGTGTTGCTCAACATAAGGCAACAGCCTTTTGTGATATTCCCCATTGTTCCTCAGAGTGTTTTCATTGCCAGCCCCCTTTAAGTCTAACTGGATCCAATAAGCATTTCATTAAATGCCCGAAAGATTGAAATATTAGTCACAATTATAGTGTAGCCATCATGTTCTTGTGGTTAATGTGCACATGGTGGCTTGAGCTCTTCTTTCGTCTACTGGCAAAGAAATCAATTGCTTCAGTCAGTACGGAATTTAGACGGTCCTAGATCTGCATTTGTCATGTTGGTGAATGGTATTTAAGGTATCCTAATATGATGATTATCTATAGTCAGTGAACTAAATCCAAGGGATTATCCTTTTACCACCGGGATCACAATACAATAACATATGGGATACCACTAGGTTTGGGAATAAAAATATATGACTTACACCCAGTCCGATTGTTCATCCAGTATCATTTAAATCCTGTGAGATCTGTACACCATCCACATAATTACATACTAAGCAATATAAAACACTGTTACCCTTGAATCCACTCTCCCGTGCTAGCACACCCTGTCAATTCAGGAGTGGCTGTCTAACTAAATATCTGTGTTAAACTACATGTAATCTACAGTAGCTAACTGATGCAAGGTTTATTAAACAACATTCGGTACACTAGACTAATTATCTAGGTGAACTCAACAATTATTTTGCTGAAGAACCACAGGCTGAGTTTCACAGCAGAGGTGCCATCCAGTGTGCCCTGATTGTGTGTTGACATCCGGTCTGCTGGTACACGGAGGCCATTGAGTAAATTTGTGGTTCCAAATTCAGATTCTACAAAGTGAAAAATGTATGGCTTGACACCAAGATCATTCAAATAGGACAAGTCTTTGCAATTTTATTGTGAAAAGAAAAGATTCTGTATATTCAGTGGCATCCATATTGAAAACTGACCGCCATCTTTAATTTTAAGGTGGCTAACGTGTTTTATCAAAAGATCAATCCCCAAGGAGTATGTGTATCAATTTTATGAAAAAGTCTCCCGAAAATTTGCTCTTATCTGCTCCACTACTTAGATTTATTAACCGTAAATGGGTAAGTTCTTATTTCTTGCATAAGGAAAATATAGGCCACTAAAATTCTATTCATTAAGATAAGTCTCTTCTGCGGCACTGGATAGTAGAGTTATCATGGGGGAAAAAAAAAAAAAAAAAAAAAAAACAGCATCGCCTAAGATCGTGTTGGCAATATTAACGTTTCATTTCTCTAATACTATAAGTTTGTAATTATGAAATGAAATGTGGAAGACTTCCTACTTATATATACCGTAGTTTCATAGGAGTGCTCTAAATATCCAGAATAGGATTTTAAATCATATAGTTTTCATATGAATTTATGACCTTAGTGATTACATAATGATAATAATAATAATAATAATAATAATAATAATAATAATAATAATAATAATAATAATAATATACAAGTAACTTTGTTTACTTTCAGAAATTTTTGCTAAAAGGAAGCAACAGTGACCTTTTGTAGGTAGTTGCCTTTAAATGAGTGTTTGGGCCAAAGTCTTGTTTACCTTTGATGTATTGTTTACCTTTCCCGTTATGAATCAGTGCTTTGAAAAATCATTAATTTTACCATGTTAGTTAAATTAGTCATAGGAATTTTTAGCGACTGTTATTTTTTCATTGTCATGATCGCTGCATTGGAAAGAAACAATAGGAAACTATTATTAGGTGTCATGAAATCGTTATCAAAAATATTCTCTTCCCCTTCACAGATTTCTTATGCGTCCTTACGGATCCCCAACTCCTAGTAAACATCCGTAAATAACTTCTCATAACAACTTGCAGACACACTTAAGGTTTTGTGAAAGGAGAAGCAATTTTTGACATGTCAAAATTCCTTAAACTGTCGTCCACAGATTGATTTTTCCGTAATTAACTTATAACAATCAGTAAGTATTGGAAACTGCTAGCAACAGTACTTAACCATCCGTAAACTGTTCGAAATAGTCCGTAAATTGCTCTTAAAAAGCTGGGCCGCGACTTCCTTCTGAGCTACACGAAGGAACCATTCTAGAGATTGTTGATATAATTGCAATATGCCAAGTTATCTCTGGATGTTAGTCCTCGAAAAAGGATGCATTGAGATTTGCAGGAGTGATATACTTTTAGTCAAATACTCTTTAACTCGTAACTAATTGTAACAACACGTAAACGAATCATAACTAACATGTAAAAGAATTAATGAAAAAGAGTGGGGCACGCTGAAAATGTTTTGATTTTTTCTGTTTACAAAAGTCTTAATGGAAGACTGAATCGGATGAACTTCAAAAGTTTATTAAACAACATTCGGTACAGCAAATGTTTTTATGTTGAGCCAGCTGACGTAAGTCTCTTTTTATAGTTTATATATGAAAGATCCATTTTAATGTTGGTACTGTTCTTAGAATATTTTATTTTAATTGTTCATTACTTCTCATATAGTTTATGTATTTCCTTTCCTCACTGGGCTTTTTTTCCCTGTTGCAGCAATTAGGCTTATAGCATCCTGCTTTTAGAACGAGGGTTGTTGTTTAGCTAGTAATTATACTAATAATATCTTCAAATATTTACCATCAAGAAGTTTAACCACAGTACTGTTTGTTCTCTGAAACATAGGAGGGCGTCATAGTTTCCTGTGGTGAGTTATGAAGTTTAAGATATTTTCTAAATTGATTTAATCTACCTAGTAGGTGGGGTACATTGAACATATCTATGGGGTGGTTTGATCCATATTCCGTAAAGAGAAATGGGCAGAGGTTAGGAAATATGTAAATATTTTATTCCTTGGGAATAAAATTGATTTATTTGTCTATATGTAGGCCAATGAATTAGTTCTACCTTTATCAAAAGAGGAATAAATATTATCTATTGTTTCACGAAATACTCGATATAAATTACTTTCTTAGGCATCGGTTCCTTTTCAATTGAGTGAACGGTATCTATCATCTTTGACATAAGATTAATTTAATTTAGTTTATAAATCCCTCTAAATATAAGGCTCCATACAATTTTAGTGAATAAGATAATGATCTTATCTTTTTTATAGAGACTGTTTTTTTATTACAGAAAAAAAAATGGAATTGTTTATTTAAAACAGAAAAAACAACAAAATATTGATAACTTGACATTTGCATTGATCCAGTTCACATCAGTGTGTTTATCAGGGAGTGCACCCTTTTTACACCACCACTAACAACTGGTTTTATAACTTTAGCCAGTGCTAGTGTAGTTTTTATTGTACCAGAATTTGCTGAATCTACTTTTATCTTACTGAGGATTTAGGTTGGAAGAGGGGAAAATATATTAGTGAATACATTTTCATATTTGAAGAACACTTCTTTATGTTGGAATAGGTGAAAAATATATCATAGTATATAAAAATATTTATTCAAAGAGCCAATCTTTACATTAAAAAATCATGTAGTTAAGAAAAAAAGAATAAAGAATTCATGTCAAAGTGTCATTGTAAAAACATAGCTCGAATGTCCTTCAACAGATCTAGAAAGAGATCAGTATCACTCAGTTCAGAAAATCTCCAACAATATTCATCTAGATGCCCTTCAAGATGTTGCTTTGGAACCCCTTTTCTTTTTCAAAATTTCCATCTTTGCATCCACCCATGATCTTTTCATAGACTGGGTATGGTCCCTAAAATCAGGATGCATATAATTTTGCTGACGGTCAACAGTTGTGTCTATATCCAAGATTCGTCAGACCAGGATAAGTTGGCCACTCATCAGAGTGAATGTAGGAACCACTCTGAGCTTCCCGTTGTATGATCAGAAATAAGGTTGTTAAGTCTCCTTTTAAAACAAATGTAACAAACATCATATCCTGTTATCAACCCAAAGACCTAAGGACCATCAATCCTTTGAACGTGATTGCGGGTGCCATTAAGAAGGCGAACATGGTTGCAATTGCGTCAGACAGCAAACCTTACATCGCCAATTTGGCCAGGCTCACTTTCTGTCCCAACCAACTACCCTCAATTGTTGACCTCAAAACATACCTGTCAGCAGTAATTGAACCAGTCTACTGTTATGTGATTTGATCTATCAGTATACCTTTCTACCATATCGCTAGTCATCCTAACACTCCTGAAATAGATAATTTTCAGGATATCACACAACCATTCATCTGAACAATTCAACAACTGAACAGTCCTTATAACTTCAAAATCAAGCTACACTAGTTTGTTATCTTGATAGGAACAAGAAGTATGTGTACGATACAAGCTACACTTGGTAGGAACAGGACGTATGGGTAGGATATAAGCTATATTTGGTAGGAACAAGAATTATGGAAAAGATAGAAGCTACACTTGGTAGGAACAAAAAGTATGGATAGGAAATAAGCTACAGGGTAGGAACAAGAAGTATGGGTGGGATACAAGCTACACTTGGTAGGAACAAGAAGTATGGATAGGATACAAGCTACACTTGGTATGAACAAGAAGTATGGGTAGGATACAAGCTACATTTGGTAGGAACAAGAAGTATGAGTGGGATACAAGCTACACTTGGTAGGAACAAGAAGTATGGATAGGATACAAGCTACACTTGGTAGGAACAAGAAGTATGGGTAGGGTACACACTACATTTGGTTGGAACAAGCAGTATGGATAGGATAGAAGCTACACTTGGTAGGAACAAGAGGTATGGGTAGGATACAAACTATAATTGGTAAGAACAAGAAGTATGGTTAGGATACAAGCTACACTTGGTAGGAACAAGAATTATGGATAGGATAGAAGCTACATTTAATAGGAACAAGAAGTATGAGTAGGGTATAAGTTACATTGGGTAGGAACAAGCAGTAGGATAGGATAGAAGCTACACTTGGTAGGAACAAGAAGTATGGGTATGATACAAGCTACATTTGGTAGAAACAATCAGTATGGATAGGATAAAAACTACACTTGGTAGGAACAAGAAGTATGGGTAGGATACAAGCTACATTTGGTAGGAACAAGCAGTATGGATAGGATAGAAGCTACACGAGGTAGGAACAAGAATTATGGGTAGGATAGAAGCTACATTTAATAGGAACAAGAAGTATGGGTAGGATACAAGCTACATTTGGTAGGAACAAGCAGTAGGATAGGATAGAAGCTACACGAGGTAGGAACAAGAATTATGGGTAGGATAGAAGCTACATTTAATAGGAACAAGAAGTATGGGTAGGGTATAAGTTACATTTGGTAGGAACAAGCAGTAGGATAGGATAGAAGCTACACTTGGTAGGAACAAGAATTATGGGTAGGATAGAAGCTACATTTAATAGGAACAAGAAGTATGGGTAGGGTATAAGTTACATTTGGTAGGAACAAGCAGTAGGATAGGATAGAAGCTACACTTGGTAGGAACAAGAATTATGGGTAGGATAGAAGCTACATTTAATAGGAACAAGAAGTATGGGTAGGGTATAAGTTACATTTGGTAGGAACAAGCAGTAGGATAGGATAGAAGCTACACTTGGTAGGAACAAGAATTATGGGTAGGATAGAAGCTACATTTAATAGGAACAAGAAGTATGGGTAGGGTATAAGTTACATTTGGTAGGAACAAGCAGTAGGATAGGATAGAAGCTACACTTGGTAGGAACAAGAATTATGGGTAGGATAGAAGCTACATTTAATAGGAACAAGAAGTATGGGTAGGGTATAAGTTACATTTGGTAGGAACAAGCAGTAGGATAGGATAGAAGCTACACTTGGTAGGAACAAGAATTATGGGTAGGATAGAAGCTACATTTAATAGGAACAAGAAGTATGGGTATGATACAAGCTACATTTGGTAGGAACAATCAGTATGGATAGGATAAAAACTACACATGGTAGGAACAAGAAGTATGGGTAGGATACAAGCTGCATTTAGTAGGAACAAGAAGTATGGGTAAGGTACAAGCTGCATTTGGTAGGAACAAGCAGTATGGATAGGATAGAAGCTACACTAGGTAGGAACAAGAATTATGGGTAGGATACAAACTACACTTGGTAGGAACAATAAGTATGGATAGGATACAAGCTACACTTGGTAGGATAAAGAAGTATGGGTAGGGTACAAGAAACATTTGGTAGGTACAAGTCGTATGGGTAGGATACAAGCTACACTTGGTAGGAATGAGAAGTATGGATAGGATACAAGCTACGTTTGATAAGAACAAGAAGTGTGGGTAGGGTACAAGCTACTCTTGGTAGGAACAATAGTATGGGTAGGGTACAAGCTACACTTGGTAGGAACAAGAAGTATGGTTAAAGTACAAGCTACATTTGGTAGGAACAAGGAGTATGGTTAAAGTACAAGCTACACGTGGTAGGAACAATAGGTGTGGGTAGGGTATGAGCTAAATTTAGTTGGAACAAGAAGTATGGGTTGGATACAAGCTACAATTGGTAGGTAGAAGAAGTATGGGTAAAATAAAAGCTACATTTGGTAGGAACAAGAAGTATGGGTAGGGTACAAGCTACACTTGGTAGGAACAAGAAATATGGGTAGGATAGAAGCTACATTTAATAGGAACAAGAAGTATGGGTAGGGTATAAGTTACATTTGGTAGGAACAAGCAGTAGGATAGGATAGAAGCTACACTTGGTAGGAACAAGAATTATGGGTAGGATAGAAGCTACATTTAATAGGAACAAGAAGTATGGGTAGGATACAAGCTACATTTGGTAGGAACAAGCAGTAGGATAGGATAGAAGCTACACGAGGTAGGAACAAGAATTATGGGTAGGATAGAAGCTACATTTAATAGGAACAAGAAGTATGGGTAGGGTATAAGTTACATTTGGTAGGAACAAGCAGTAGGATAGGATAGAAGCTACACTTGGTAGGAACAAGAATTATGGGTAGGATAGAAGCTACATTTAATAGGAACAAGAAGTATGGGTAGGGTATAAGTTACATTTGGTAGGAACAAGCAGTAGGATAGGATAGAAGCTACACTTGGTAGGAACAAGAATTATGGGTAGGATAGAAGCTACATTTAATAGGAACAAGAAGTATGGGTATGATACAAGCTACATTTGGTAGGAACAATCAGTATGGATAGGATAAAAACTACACATGGTAGGAACAAGAAGTATGGGTAGGATACAAGCTGCATTTAGTAGGAACAAGAAGTATGGGTAAGGTACAAGCTGCATTTGGTAGGAACAAGCAGTATGGATAGGATAGAAGCTACACTAGGTAGGAACAAGAATTATGGGTAGGATACAAACTACACTTGGTAGGAACAAGAAGTATGGATAGGATACAAGCTACACTTGGTAGGATAAAGAAGTATGGGTAGGGTACAAGAAACATTTGGTAGGTACAAGTCGTATGGGTAGGATACAAGCTACACTTGGTAGGAATGAGAAGTATGGATAGGATACAAGCTACGTTTGATAAGAACAAGAAGTGTGGGTAGGGTACAAGCTACTCTTGGTAGGAACAATAGTATGGGTAGGGTACAAGCTACACTTGGTAGGAACAAGAAGTATGGTTAAAGTACAAGCTACATTTGGTAGGAACAAGGAGTATGGTTAAAGTACAAGCTACACGTGGTAGGAACAATAGGTGTGGGTAGGGTATGAGCTAAATTTAGTTGGAACAAGAAGTATGGGTTGGATACAAGCTACAATTGGTAGGTAGAAGAAGTATGGGTAAAATAAAAGCTACATTTGGTAGGAACAAGAAGTATGGGTAGGGTACAAGCTACACTTGGTAGGAACAAGAAATATGGGTAGGGCACAAGCTACACTAGGTAGGAACAAGTAGAATGGGTAGGATAAAAGCTACACTTGGTAGGAACAAGAAGTATGGGTAGGGCACAAGCTACACTAGGTAGGAACAAGTAGAATGGGTAGGATACAAGCTACATTTGGTTGGAACAATTTTGGGTAGGATAAAAACTACATTTGGTCAGAACAAAAAGTAGGGGTAGGATATTATTATTATTATTATTATTATTATTATTATTATTATTATTATTATTATTATTATTATTATTATTATTAGCCAAGCTATAACCCTAGTTGGAAAACAAGATGCTATAAGCTTAAGGGCTCCAATAGGGAAAAATAGCCCAGTGAGGAAAGGAAATAAGGAAATAAATAAATGATGAGAATAAATTAACAATAAATCATTCTAAAAATAGTGACAATGTCAAAACAGATATGTCCTATATAAACTGTTAACAATGTCAAAAACAGATATGTCATATATAAACTATAAAAAGACTCATGTCAGCCTGGTCAACATGAAAACATTTGCTCGAACTTTGAACTTTTAAAGTTCTACTGATTCAACTACTCGATTAGGAAGATCATTCCACAACTTGGTAACAGCTGGAATAAAACTTCTTGAATACTGTGTGGTATTGAGCCTCATGATAAAGAAGGCCTGGCTATTAGAATTAACTTCCTGCCTAGTATTACGAACAGGATAGAATTGTCCAGGGAGATCTGAATGTAAAGGATGGTCAGAGTTATGAAAAATCTTATGCAATATGCATAATGAACTAATTGAACGTTGGTGCCAAAGATTAATATCTAGATCAGGAATAAGAAATTTAATAGACCGTAAGTTTCTGTCCAACAAATTAAGATGAGAATCAGCAGCTGAACACCAGACAGGAGAACAAAACTCAGAACAAGGTAGAATGAAAGAATTAAAACACTTCTTCAGAATAGATTGATCACCGAAAATCTTGTAAGACTTTCTCAGTAAGCCAATTTTTTGTGCAATTGAAGAAGACACAGAGCTAATGTGTTTCTGAAAAGTAAATCTGCTGTCGAGAATCACATCTAAAATTTTAAAAGTCACAAATTTAAAGAAACATTATCAATACTGAGATCCAGATGTTGAGGAGCCACCGTCCTTGACCTACTTACAATCATACTTTGAGTTTTGTTAGGATTCAACTTCTTACCCCATAATTTGCACCATGCACTAATTTTAGCAAAATTTCTATTGAGGGATTCACCAATCCTAGATCTACATACAGAGGATGGAATTGATGCAAAGAGAGTAGCATCATCTGCATATGCAACAAACTTGTTTTCGAGGCCAAACCACATGTCATGTGTATATAGTATGAAAAGTAATGGGCCAAAAACCGTACCCTGTGGAACACCAGTTATCACATTCCTATAGTCACTATGGTGCCCATCAGCAACTCTTTGAGATCTATAACTTAAAAAATCAATAATAATGCTAAGAAACGACCCACCCACTTCCAACTGTTTGAGTTTGAAAACAAGAGCCTCATGATTAACACGGTCAAAGGCAGCACTAAAATCAAGGCCAATCATATGAACTTCCTGACCACAATCAAGGGATTTCTCTACAGCATTGAGCATTGTAAGAAAGGCATCACATGCTCCAAGGCCTTTACGAAAACCAAATCGCAAACTAGGGAATAGATGATTACCTTCAGCTAACCTATTAATACGTTTTGCTAGAAGACGTTAAAAAAATTTTGATAGTATGGGAGTTATGGAAATTGGGTGGTAATTAGTGACACTTGAGCTACCACAAACACATTTACATAGAGGAGTAACATTACCAATTCTCCAACAACTGCTAAAAGCTCCTCTTCTTGCTAACTTGCGCAAAATAACAGATAACTTTGGAGCTAAGAAATCTGCAGTCTTTATAAAAATCAAAGGGAAAATGCCATTTTGGTCTACACCTCCATAAGCATCAAGGTCCATCAACAAAGCTTTAATCTCTCGAGATCAAAAATCTAAACTAGTTAGTTTAGGCTCAGGAAAACAGGAATGAGGAAGTTCAAGTTTTTCATTACTCAGTTTACTGTCAAAAACATCAGCCAACAGGGTTACCTTTTCCTTTGGACAGTGAGTGACTGACCCATCTGGTTTAAGTAAAGGATGAACTGTTGCATCTACACCAGTAAGTGTAGATTTAAGGGTAGGCCACCTTTTATGTTCCTGAGTTGTACCAGAAAGTGTTTCTTTTATGGTTAAATTGTACTCTTTTTCAGTTGAGGCATAAACTCTCTGAGCAAAAGCTCGAAGCTGAATATAGTTGTTCCAGGTCAAATCTGATCTGTTATCCTTCCAAAGACGATAGGCCTCCTGCTTCTCCAAATAAGCACGTCTACAATCATCATTGAACCACGGTTTGTCCTTCACTCGGTACCTAAGCACACGAGAAGGGATACGTCTATCAATTATGTTGACTAGATCCTCATTAAAAGGGACAACAGGATCTACACTATTATATAATTGTGACCAATTCAAGCACAAAAGATCATGCAAAATCCCATTCCAGTCTGCTTGGGATTTCATATATATTTTACAAAAGTTCGATATATCAGGGACAGGCTGCTCAGTCTTCACTACTAATGAAATCAAGGCATGATCAGATGTCCCGACTGGAGAACCAACCTTACTAGTTATAACGCCAGGGGAGTCAGTGTATACGAGGTCCAAGCAATTACCAGACCTGTGAGTAGCTTCATTTATGATTTGCTCACAGCCTGATTCAGTGGCAAAGTCTAAAACTCTTAAGCCATGGCGATCGGTAGGAGAGATAGAATTTAACCACTCCCTATGGTGAGCATTAAAATCACCAACAAAGACAAAAGAAGCCCTTCTGTCGTCGTCTTGTATCTTAGCCATAATGGTAAGAAGACAATCGAAGATAGAATCATCCATGTCTGGATTCCGGTATATCGAACACAAATAAAAGTTGTTTTGCCTGCCACAAACTTTTATTACCTGAATCTCATGATATCCACATTAATAGCAGGACTTATGAGAAGCTGGGTACTCAGTCCTAATATACACCGCCATTCTCTTGGCCCTAGGCATGACATCACGTTTCAACATTATTGGCTTCTTAAAACCAGTTGTAAGGAGCTCAGATGAGTGCCTCATATTAGAAACCAAAGTTTCTGAGCACAAAAGAATATCATACTGTCTGGACGCAACTGTAAGGTCTTGGATATTTTCATGAAGACCACGTTTATTGCAATACAGAAGACGACATTGACGAAATCTAGGACGTACTGGTCCCAGATTTAGCTCAATATCTCCAGACAGCATAAGAATCAATAGAAATAAAAAAGACATCATACTTAAAAACTAGACTAACAAGAATTATAACAAAAACAATATGTACAGAATTATAAAGTCGGAAAAACTGGTCAACATGGAGGAGCCGAGACACCATGCAAGGCTAAATATCCTTCAGGATAGCCACTTCAACTGAAGGGAGGACAGTAATTATGGTTTTGAGAAGAAAAAGAATCAGAAAAGGAAAACACAACCTCTTGATAAACCACCAGGCATCCATGGCCCTTCTATTAAACCTGCCCAACACACCATTTCAAAAAAACAAGAGGAAGAAAAAAAAATAATTTTAATAATAAGATAGAATAGTGAGCCCGAGTGTACCCTCAAGCAAGAGAACTCTAACCCAAGACAGTGGAAGACCATGGTACAGCGGCTATGGCACTACCCAAGATTAGAGAACAATGGTTTAATTTTGGCGTATTCTTCTCCTAGAAGAGCTGCTTACCATAACTAAAGATTCTCTTCTACCCTTACCAAGAGGAAAGTACACTGGGCAAATTTTAGTACAGTAATTAACCTCTTGGGTGAAGAAGTGTTTAGTATCTCATTGTTGTCAGGTGCATAAGGAAAGACGATAACATGTAAAGAATAGGCCAGACTATTCTGTGTAAGTGTAGGCAAAGAAAAAATAAGCTGTAACCAGAGAGAGGGATCCAATGCATTACTGTCTAGCCAGTCAAAGGACCAATACCTCTCTAGTGGTAGTATCTCAACGGGTGGCTGGTGCTACAATTGGTAAGAACAAGAAGTATGGGTAGGATACAAGCTATATTTGGAAGGAACAATGAGTATGGGTAGGAAACAAGCTACACTTGGTAGGAACAAGAAGTATGGGTAGAATACATGGTAAATTTACTAGGAACAAGAAGTATGGGTAGGGTACAAGCTACATTTGGTAGGAATAAGAAGTATTGGTACAGTACAAGCTACACACTTGGTTGGAACAAGAAGTATGGGTAGGATACAAGTTACATTTGGTAGGAATAAGAAGTATGGGTAGGGTACAAGCTAAACTTGGTAGGAACAAGATGTTTGAGTAGGGTACAAGCTACACTTGGTGGGAACAAGAAGTATGGGTAGGGTACAAGCTACACTTGGTAGGAATAGTCAGTATGCGTAGGATACAAGGTACATGTGGTAGGAACAAGAAGTATGGGTGGGATACAAGCTCCATTTGGTAGGAACAATAAGTATGGGTGGGATACAAGCTACATTGGGTAGGAACAAGAAGTATGGGTAAGATACAAGCTACACTTGGTAGGAACAAGATGTTTGAGTAGGGTACAAGCTACACTTGGTGGGAACAAGAAGTATGGGTAGGGTACAAGCTACACTTGGTAGGAATAGTCAGTATGCGTAGGATACAAGGTACATGTGGTAGGAACAAGAAGTATGGGTAGGATACAAGCTCCATTTGGTAGGAACAATAAGTATGGGTGGGATACAAGCTACATTGGGTAGGAACAAGAAGTATGGGTAAGATACAAGCTACACTTGGTAGGAACAAGAAGTATGTGTAGGATACAAGTAGCACTTGGTATGAACAAGAAGTAATGATAGAATACAAGCTACATATTGGTAGGAATAAGAAGTATGGGTAAGATACAAGCTACACTTGGTAGGCACAATAAGTATGGGTGGGATACAAGCTACATTTGGTAGGAACAAGAATTATGGGTAAGGTACAAGCTACACTTGGTAAGAACAAGAAGTATGTGTAGGATACAATTTGCACTTGGTAGGAACAAGAAGTAATGATAGAATACAAGCTACATATTGGTAGGAATAAGAAGTATGGGTAAGATACAAGCTGCACTTGGTAGGAACAAGAAGTATGGATTGGATACAAGCTACACTTGGTAGGAACAAGCATTATGGGTAGAATACAAGCTACACTTGGTAGGAACAGGAAGTATGGGTAGGGTACAAGCAACATTTGGTAGGAACAAGAATTATGGGCAGTATACAAACTACACTTGATAGGGACAAGCAGTAGGGGTAGAATACAAACTAGACTTTTTAGGAACAAGAAGTATAGGCAGAGTACAAGCTACACTTGGTATGGAAAAGCAGTGTGGGTTGAATACAAGTTACCTTTGGTAGGAACAATAAATATGGGTAGGGTACAAGCTTCACTTGGTAAGAACAAAAATTATAGGTAGAGTACCAGTTACATTTGGTAGGAACAAACAGTATGGGTAGGGTACAAGCTACACGTGGTAGGAACATGAAGTATTTGTAGGACACAAGCTACACTTAGTAGGAACAAGAAGTATGGATAGGATACAAACTACACTTGCACCCTTTAGCCATATCGTATGGTGCTATGATTCCTGGGCACTGTGCCCTTCTTTAAAGATTCGAAGGGCCTTATTTTCTATAATTAGAGAAACGTAAACATCAGACACTGATATAGGCCTAATTAAACCTAATAAATCACTTTTAAGAAGCATTATGTAACCTACTATGCTACCAGTAATGTGAATAAAACTATCTGGTGAATGAATATTATGAGAAAGGTTGTTACTCACCTCTGAGTAATTACTTTCGAGTTCAAATTTGCAATAAAACAGACTGACTTAATGACAAGCAAGTGAGTTTTTAGCAGAGCGTTCTTAAATACGAGTCATCCGGTGGCAGAATACAAAACTGTTCATGAAAACTCTAATGATTCAAAATGTTCATATGTTCAAGGTGTCCCATTCTATAAAAAGGTCGTAAATACTCATAAGTTTCTCGTAGTTATCCGTGGTAGTTCATAACAAATCCTGGAAGTTTGTCGGAAGTACACCGTAATAACTCGTAATAATCAATAATAAACCATTAATAGCGCGTAATAACTCGCAAGGACTCTTAAATCTATTGTTGAATTGGCCAAATTGTAAGGATCGTTGAAAAATCCGTGTATATGAACAGGGTATGAAGGAAATATTTTCATAACTCTTATAATTATTGTTGTTTTTATAGTTTTTTATGTCAATCTGAAACATGGCAGAACTCAAGCAGCATCTTCTTAGTATGGGTGTCTATTGAAAAAAATCCCCCTGCTAACCTTTGAGTAATCCCTTCTCCAACCTGTTAGGGGAATTCTTGACAAGATTCTTCTTCTTATCCTTCTCCATCACTTAACTTTCCTTCTTCTAGTTCCTCATCATCTGACCTTCCCTTTTTTTTTTCTTTCTCCCTGAGGACCAACTAATACTCTGCCTTCATTTCTATTTTGTTGTATCAGATCTTTATAAAGTACTTTGTCTCTCTCTCTCTCTCTCTCTCTCTCTCTCTCTCTCTCTCTCTCTCTCTCTCTCTCTCTCTCTCTCTCTCTCTCACGCACATATGTTGTAACTTCATACAGTTTGAAAACATTTAATACCTCTCCCCTTCTCTCTCCCTCTCTTTGCAGAAAAGCTCGGTGATTTTTGCAGTCGACCAGATACCTTCCGGCTGTACCACGTGCGGCTGCCTTCGATCTGCAACTTTGACGTGAGTTTTTAATACATTAGTTCTGTTTTTCTTACACAAGTTTTTCCAAAGAGTAGGAATAGTTTTTCGTTGTTTCTCATGTCTCTAAATCTAACTAATTATTTTCTCTTTCAGACCAATGTCGATGATAGGCAAAAAATCAAGTTTGTTTAAGGAAGACAATCACGAAGCCTAACCATTCAAACATTACTTTCAATCCATGACTGCTGTACTGTACCGATAATTAGTTACAAAAGGAACAAAGAATAGAACCTTTCAACAAACTACTTCTTAATGAATAATTCGCCTTAATCCTTTAGTGGTGAATGTGATCAGCTTATGAAAATGTTTACCCATATTCATCCTGGTTAATACCTGCAGACGAGGACAAAATGTTTCTCATTGTCTTTATTGACTATGGTAGTAAATACAATATAAAATTATTGGAAGAAATTTTTTCATAAATTTTGTGTTTATGAGATGATTAATTGCTACGTAATATTTTAACCGTTGTTAAGTAAAAAAAGTCTATGCATAAATGCCTGTTTAATTTCATTGTAGGAAGAATAGAGATAGTTGCTCGAATCTCACTGCAAAGATTAAAGGAGCCAATAGGCTTAGACAGACAAGTTTTTCCTGTATAAAAACTAATATTCTTAAACTGTATTTATGCTATTTATAAATGTGAGGCGATCTTTGCTCCGAGATTGTTGCTGATGATACATATCAAGCTCACTGGCCAGTTAGTTACCTGTTTGAGTAGAGTTAATTAGTCGCATAAACATTTCATTGATTATGTATGGAGATTAAACTGGACCCATACGTATTCCAATTCACCAGCATATTGCAGCGTTCTTTGATGTAACAAAACACGAGCCTCTAGAAATTATAAATCAGTTTTGTGTTATTTTTCAAATCGAGATTTCAGTCAACTCACAGCATACTTAATGAGAGACCACTAGCACTGGCACTCATTCAGGAAATTACCCTAATGGAAGAATCGTGTACCTTTTGGAACAATTACCTCTAGGCAGAGAGTCTAAGCGAGTAACTGTCCTTTAACGGAAACCCAAATTAGTGTTTGATGGAGAGTTAACTGGAACGCCGGGTTTTTGTTAATCTAGCATTCATAATTCAGTGTTTTGTGCGGAAATTCTAAAGTAATGTAAAGTGAGATGTTAGATTTATCTTAAAGGAAGGAATAGGAAGAAGTCGTGGCTCAGTTTTTTACTAATTGAAATCGGTAAACATTCGACATAGCATTAATTATAATTAAACATGCGATTGTAATTTTTGAACAATGATATTAATAATAATAATGATAATAATGATAATAATATTATTATTATTATTATTATTATTAATGATGATAATAATAATAATAATAATAATAATAATAATAATAATAATAATAATAACAACAACAATAATGATAATGATAATAATGATAATAATGATAATTACAATAATAATTATAATAATAATATTATTATTATTATTATTATTATTATTATTATTATTATTATTATTATTATTATTATTAATGTAATTGTTTGCTTTAAGATAGCCAATATGCCTATGTTCCGTAGGTGTACTTCACACGGTTCAGTGTAGGCATTCCTTAAGGACAAAGACAATTTAGGGAAGACCGGAACGTCGTGTTGCGTTGGTTGAATTTCTGTGAACATTCGACCTCTTCAGTAGGGTTTGTTATACATTGTGGGTTTGTTATCTGTTGCTTGTTTACTCCAGTCTTTAACCCATCAGCAATATCAACACTAAAGAATGGACTATCAAGAAATGGCACATTTTTTCTTGCAATCATTAAAGCAACGTTAAGGTAAGGTTGTAGTACATGGGCATTACAAACATACAGCTAAAATGGTAAAAACAAACATTCATGGAAAA
Source organism: Palaemon carinicauda (assembly GCF_036898095.1). Taxonomy (NCBI): domain Eukaryota; kingdom Metazoa; phylum Arthropoda; class Malacostraca; order Decapoda; family Palaemonidae; genus Palaemon; species Palaemon carinicauda. The sequence continues at coordinate 82,139,491 of NC_090731.1, forward strand.
ATTGAACCCGTGGTACACATAAATATGTTCTCTTAATTTTGAGTGGAGAGGTCACGCTTTCACTAAAGTGTTTAAGCGAGATACACTTTTCTAAGGAATCTGAGAGAAGACATACTTTGAGACATATAAATAATGTATTTGATAAAATAGGATACAGCCATTGTATTTCGATCTATATATTCTGCTCCATGAATATTGATCAGTAGATGCCTCTCCCAGTTTTTTTCTTGCTTATGGACCTTTATATAATCATTATTAGTCGTAACTATTCCACTGCAGGACAATTGCCTAAGACATGTCCGTCCACATCCGTCAGCTTATGGTCTTTCTATGCCAGTCTATATCTGCCAATTTTTGTTGCTCGTCAATCCGTCTTCTCTTCTTCCTTCTGCTTTTTTTGAAATTTCTAGGGACCCGTGCTGTTATTCTTAATGTCAATCTATTATCTGTCATTCTCATTATATTTCCTTCCCATGTCCATTTCTTTTTCTTACATGTTAGCATATCCTCTGCTTTGTTCACTTTCATATCCGTGTTGTTCTTTATGTGTCTCATAGTGTTATTCCCATCATTATTTCTTCCATAGCTCTTTGAGCTGTAACCAGCTTATGTTCTAAGACTTTAGTAAGGCTCCAAGTTTCAGATGCTAGTTAATACTGGTAGGACCATCTGACTGGATACTTTTCTTTGTAGAGAAAATCGCCTTCTGCTCTTAATAATCTGTTTTTGTTTACCAAAAGTTTTCCATCGCATGCTTATTCTTCTTTTAATTTCGGCCTCATGTTCTGGGGAAACACCTACTGTCTATTCTGAGTACGTGTATTAATTAGCAATCTCCAGAAGTTCGTCCATAACACTTATTTTTTACTTTCTTTGCATTTTCCTTAAACATTATCTTGGTTTTACTCATTTCTTTTCAGCTCTACATATCTACTTTCTTTAATCAAATAATCTACCATCTTTTGCAGTTCCTCCCAGGATTCACTAAGCAGAACTATGTCCTCTGCAAATTTTAAGTTGATGAGGTATTCCCCATTAACATTAATTCCTATATTTTCCCAATTTGAATTATCAAAAACTTTTTCTAGGCCTGCTGTGAATAATTTTGGAGTGATGGGGTCTCCGTGTCTAACTCTTTCCCCAATTGGGATTTTCTCACTATCTTTATGTAGTTTCAGGATAGCTGTACTTCCTGTATAGATATCTTCAATTGTTCTAACATAACATTTATCTATTACTTGTTTTTGAAGGGCTTTCATTGCTGATGAAGTTTTGACAGAATCAAATGCCATACATATTCTGTTGATTTTTCCCTTAGCTGGTTAATTTCATGTATATGATCAGTTGTTGAATACCTGCTTCTAAATCCTACCTGCTCTCTTGGTTGATTGAAGGCTAACTGTCTTTCTGTTCGGCCAAATATGATCTTTGTAAATATTTTATATGTTACTGATAGTATACTTATTGGATGATAATTTTTCAACTTTTTTCGTCTTCCTTTTTGTGAATTAGTATAATGATAGTTTTTCCAAGTTATAGGTATATAGGATTCTTGTAGACATTTTGTGTAGAGCTCAGCGAGTTTTACTACAATGAAATATCCTCCATCTATCATTAAATCAATTGTTAGACCATCTTCTCCTGCTGCTTTGCTTATTTTCATCCCTCATAAGACTTTCTTTACCTCTGCTACTGTTACATTTGGTACTGGCTCAGGTCACTCGGGTGATTCATTATTTCTATTGGCAAAGTTACTTCTTATATCACTATTGTATGGCATTGTATAGAAATCCACTGAAATTTTGATAGCTCCATCTCTTTTGTTGATATTTCCATCTTTATTCTTTAAAGCAAATATTTGTTGCTGCCTTGTTCCAAGTCTTCTCATCAATTTGATCTTTCTTCCTTTCTTTAGTGTTGTCTTGTATTTTTAGTATTTTCCTTGTTGTGGATGATACTACTAATTCTATTTCATCTCTTGGATTTTACTATTATTTCCAGTCTTTTCATTATTAGATTTTTGGTGTTTATGATAGTTTTCCTTGATCTTATTTAGAAACTCATCTACCTACCTCTTGTGCTGATGCCAATACAAATTTTGTTAAATTGCTATTTATTTCTTCTTTACTTGCATTCATTTCATCATATATCTGGGAGTACCTACTTTTCATTGCTAAAGTAAACTCATCAGATTTTTCTTTTATTACTGGATTGTTTATGTTTTTCTTAAAATTTTATTTTACCTTTCTTAGATGCAGACAAATTTGTCTTCTCACCGTTCTATAGTCCCTTGACTTTAACTTGTTTAACACGGTTACATCTTTAGATAGATTAACTTTTTCATTGAGAATAAAAACTAAATCGTTATTCGTTTATCATTTGGTCTTCTCCATACCCATTCTCTATTAAGCTTCTTTTTATAAAAAAGTATTCATGGTTTTAAAATGTTTTTTTTTTTTTTTTTTTAGCAAACGCTACAAGCATGGCTTCTCTGCCATTTCTTGTACTTACTCCAAATTTATATACTGGTGATTATCCTCTATTCTTTTGACCTATTTTAGCATTAAAATTACCTAAAACAAATGAAAATAGAGTTTTATGTTTTTTTTTTAGATATTTCCAGATCTTCATAAAAAGCTTTTTTTCCTCCTCTGTATGGGATGTTGTTGGTGTTTACATTTGAATGATCTTCAGTTAATACTTCATATATAGTTTGATGATTAATCCTGTAATTCTCTCACTAGACTACAAAATTCTTCTGTGTTATCTGCAAGATTTTTATTGATAACAAAACCCATTCAATTTTCCTTGTTTTTTCATGTCTTCTGAAGTAAAAGTATATGGCCCTCTTTTAACTTTGTATAAGATTCTCAGTTCTTATAACTTCGCTCAGTCTTATTATGTTCCAGTTTATTTCTATTAGCTGCTCTAGTAACACATCACAGATATTCTAACCTAGTCAGGGTCCTGACATTACATTTTATATATATATATATATATATATATATATATATATATATATATATATATATATATATATATATATATGTATATATATATATATATATATATATATATATATATATATATATATATCTGTATATATATATATATATATATATATATATATATATATATATATATATATATATATATGTGTGTGTGTGTGTGTGTGTGCGTGTGTGTATTCATACATATATACGTACAGTAATTTATATTTATATATATATATATATATATATATATATATATATATATATATATATGTGTGTGTGTGTGTGTGTGTGTGTGTGTGTATGCATATATACAATTTATATTTATATGTATTTATATGTATATATAATATATATCATCATTAAATACCTTGATCCCTTTTGCTTGAGATTGCTAGTGTCACATATCTTTGCTAGAATCCAGCTGATGCTCACTACCATTTACAGCAGCTTGGACTTGTGGGTTATATAATTGGCCAGGAGTGAAATTATCTCGCCTACCAAGCGTGACATAAATGTTATACCAGTTAGCAATACACACACACACATAAATATATATATATATATATATATATATATATATATATATATATATATATATATATATATATATATATATATATATATATGTATATATATATATATATATATATATATATATATATATATATATATATATATATATATATATATATATATATATATATATATATAGCCATGTTCTTGTCAACTTAGTCTGACCTATTTTATAGGCTAGTGGGTTTCCGGTACCCTATACAGAACAAAAGGCGGACACGTCACGAAACCTGTGTAAATGCATGTTAATTAACAGTTTCCTGGTTTACTTATACTTGACTGTGTTTAACCCTTCGTGGACTGGGAGGGTTCAAAATTGCCTAAAAGACTAATGGGGTCCACACGGATTCCATTTTTGTGAGTCAGGTAAATACATTATGTATGAACTCAGAATTGGTAAACTTTACGTGAGTATTCTTCAGGCTTTTTATGATGAAACCCAATATCCTTTATGTATATATTATAAAGAAAGCTCTCATTTGTGCGTAAGAAAAAGAAACTAAAAGAAAAATGCATTTATTTACCAAAATTACAATTCTCCTCAATTAAACAAGTAAAAATTAGCAATTCATGACAAAAAAGACATACAGGTTATTGATTTTGCTTCTTTTTGACACAATGTGACTTCACAAATCAAGCAAATTCAATATACAATCATTACAAATAAAGTTACAATGTGTATCACATACTGGGTCGCCACATGATGTGCACATTTTATTTTTTTTCGTCCAGCTTCCTTGGACACTTGGAACAACGTATTTTATTATTTTCTTAAAGCAGGGTTGTAGAGAGTAGTACTGTGTCTTCTTTACTCATGAAGGCTTCCATACACTGCATTATATGCCTTGGGAAATTACCTCGTAAAATTCAAAATTCATGAAAATTTGGTTTCCAGTATAGACAACAGAAATTTTTCATGAAACATACAGCTAGAGTATATCCTGCAACATCAGTCATCCAGTAGAAAATAACCAAACCCCATCTGTTGGAAATTCTTTTACATGCATAGTTCTTGACCAAGAGGTCTAAGGTATCAACCCCATCTTTTGTTTGATTATTTCTAAAATCATAACTGAAAAGTTCATCTACTTGTATCTTATTGTCATAATGCATTGTGCTAAGTAAAATTACTGCCTTATTGATCTTCGGGTCCTAGCTGGATATCATAAGAAGGTGATCTTTGCTGAAGCCAAACATTCTTGATTACACTTCGCGATACCGGGATGCTTGAAATAACAGGGGTATTTACCGTTTATTTTCCTAAGTGTTCCCAATAGAGTAATATTCTTGTTCTAGAGCAAGGCTAAATTCTGTAAAGAAATTGTCACATGTAGCATTTCTTCCTGAATTAGAAATAGTTGTGGTGAGATCCCGAACAACCCTACTGACTTGTTGCCGGCCAGACCATCAGGACCCTTTCCTGAATATATTTTTGCATTTAGGAGACAAGTATTTCTAGCATCTACTATACCCCAGAATTTAATCCCATATTTCTTTGGTTTTGATGGTATACTGTATGTACTTTGAAGGAACATCTTCCTCGGAATGATACTAGAGATTCATCAGCAGTAACACATGATCCAGCCTCATAGTTTACCTAGCATGCTTCAATAAACCAAACTTCATATATAGATGCCAATTTCCCTTGTTAACCATTTTTTTCCTCACTGCATGTGTTGACATTTCATCAAGTTTTATGCACCTCTTTATTTGTTTGAAACTGTCGCGACACATGGAAGCACGAGAAATTGGTGGTCCTGTCTTAGTACAGAATAATTCAGCAACAGATTTGAATGCATCCTTGTCCACTCCAGATCGAAGATGAAGACCTACCCATGCCATCAATTCAACACAATTTCCTACCTTCCATCTTTGGCATAAATTGCAGCTCCTTTTTCATTAGTTGCTTTTACAATACGATCCATTGTTTCATCAGGGAGAAAGAAAGTGAATGTAGCACTAGCACTATGAGTAGGTACAACTTCGTGTACACCTTCTTTTTCCCGAAGGAGATTTTGTACAACATTACACTTTTGTCTAGGTGTCTCAGTACACCATTGAGTTGATTTGTCTTTACCTACCACAATATTGACATTTTGATCATTATCATCATTAACACTTTCAAAACAATCATCTTGAAAAAGATGGCAAGTCTAAGAATGATGATAAAGTCTGTGGGAAATGTTCAGGAAAACATTCCACCAAGGAGTGTAATTCGCAAGTGTCAAAATGTATAAACTGCACAAAGTTAAGCAAACCAAGTGACCACATAGTAAATTCTAGAGACTGCAAAGCTTATGACTTGGAATTGAAAAGACTAGCAGAAAATACTGATCAGGGTTACTAAGGATGTCATAAACTGTGGCTATGTAAATATTCAATCTGTAGGTAATGAGATTATTCAAATTCGAGAATTGATAAACGAAAAATATTTGGATAAGCTAGTATTATCTGAAACATGGTTACATAGCTTGGACAAGGCAAAGATCACTGAAATGACCCCCCCCCCACACATGCCTTCTTTCACACACCGAGAGAAGGTAGGTATGGTGGGGTGTCAGACTCTTTATTCATAAGAGTTACTCAAATATCAAAATATTGAAGAGAATTAGTGTAACAAGCTTTGAATATAAAGAAATAAACTTTACGCCAAAAAAAAAAAAACACCAGAAAAATATCCTTTGTAACAATCTACAAACCTCCTAGAACAAACACTAGTATCTTTTTTGAAGAATTCGGTGCTCTCATTGAGAAGATTATCATAGAGAAAAACGAATCAGTTATCTGTGGAGACTTCAGGTTTTGGATGGATGACGCATCAAATCCTGACGCTTTGGCATTTATCATACAACAGTATGATTTAATAGTATATGAACAATATGCGATATGAAAAGTTAAATACTCTGAACGAACAAGGTAAAACGACAGTGTAGGTCCTGTAGAGAGTAGGGTTCCCCTGCTGTATGGGACCGGAAAAGCAGTCTTCAAACTAAGTAAGTAATTATCACCCCTTATATCACTCCTATCGTAATTTATCTCATAATTCTCAGCATCAGATATATCACTGTTTAAATTTACATAATTTTCTTCTTCTATATCATATATATTGTCAAGTAGAGGTCTTTTACAATAAAATATAGATGCTGAAAATGACATATTAAGATACATGAACTTTCAATTTATATGAAAAAAGAATAAAAGTGGCTGTTTATATCAATACTGAGCACTTTGTTTAGATATGATTAGTAGTCAAACTCCTCAACCTATTTGTAGGCTAACTGAATAATGACTGTTGACTCAGTAGCCTCTTTTAATACACTGATGAAAAGTTTTCAAAGATTTTTTTACTTTAAAGTTAAAAAGGGCAATAAACAACTACTTTCACCAAATTGGGGTATTTAACAACCACTTACACACAGGAGAAGCACCAATAATTTACTTTAAAGATTATTATGGCATTAGCAACTAGATACATGCAGAAGCACCAATAAATTATTTCAGAAGTAATATAAGGAAAAATTATTTGATATGTAGATTAGGCAGAGTGCTCTAAGCTTAGTAAACACACAGTTTTTAGAATTGCACCAAAACAAAATAGAGAACAATTAGGGACACGGAAGACCGGAGGGGTCCCTACGGACCCCAGAGGTATATTTTTAGCTGTTATTCCCTCAAATTTGACTATCCTAAGCTATTAACACTTGGGAATATTCATAAATGACTAATGATAAAATCAATCGCATATGGGTATTTTTCAGTAGATATTGAAAGAGATATGTCATAGTAGTCTCACTGGGGGTCTCAGGGACCCCACTAGTCCACGAAGGGTTAAAGATGAGCACCTAGTCAGGCTAGTTCAAGGTCATGCCGGCTTTAAGACAGTTCACAGCTGACACATGGCTGGTCCAGACAAAGGAACGCCATCATGACTGCTTTAAATGTTTATATGGTTGGGCCAGACAATTTGCCATCGGTAAACGGACAAAAAGTCACTATCAGTAATTTTGTTTGGATAGGACAAAAAGTCACATAAATGACAAAGAGAAATTATATACTGTTACATGTAACATAAATTCATGAAAATTGTACTTATTTTTGATTTGTAAATTCTAAATCTAATCTGTGGGCTAAGGGGGAGTTTGATATATTACAGAAAACAACTTTAATCGTACTGTATTCATCACACAGCAATGCCTAAATCACCATTTGTTCCTTTTGGTTGTGTATTGAAGACAACAAGCTTTAAACGCTTAGTGGAAACGTATTTGCATGGTGATCACCAGACTGGTGTTCGAATCCCTCAAACTTGCTAGTTTCTTTAGTGTCTACAACCTCGCCATCCTTGTGAGCTAAGGATGGGGTTATGGGAGAGCTTAGAAATCTACTTGCTGAGTCACCAGCAGCCATTCCCTGGCCCTCACTAGTTCTAGCTTGGGTGGATAGGCGCTTGGACGCTGATCATATGTATATATGGTTAGATTCAGAATGATGTATATGTATTTAGCATTGGTCATAAAGATTTTACAAAATTGAACTACTTAGGTTACTATGCATGATTTCCATTTTTGAATGATGATAGAAATTCTACAAGGCCTCAATTTATCCCCTTTCCTTTTAAAACCAGATGTATGTAAAGGCTCACACAAACCATTTTAGACACCAAACATTTCGAAACCTTTTTTTCCATGCAGTGGCGAGTATGTGTAGGTCTTCACTGTTATTACTGTAATTGTTTTTACTATAGTTAACACTTTCTACTGGTTGGTACTGCCAAAAAAGATATAGGGACCCAATTGCTTATTTGCCAGTTTTTTTTTTTATATAATTGACTGTTTTGACAAACATTTGGTAGTTTCCTTAATGATCTTTTATCTTTGTTTTAACAATCATTAACATGTACATGTAATAAGCTAAATAAACTAGCAATTTAGATCTAATTTGTCTTTGCCTTGCTTCAATATTTGCAATAAAAGTATAAAATCTATATATTATTAATGTTAAAAAGAACAAAACTGAAAATTGCTATGTATTCCTTTTTTTTCCTACCAAATTACTTACTTAGCAACTTCAATGCGTTTTTTATTAGAATTTGACTTTTTGTCCTCCAAGAATAATACTTTATATTGTGACATATTTTCCTGTGACATTAAAATGATCAATGTCATTAAAATTATTATCATTCAGATTACTATAATTATTAATAGTAATAAGATTAAGTAGTATAGGCCTAGTACTGTAAAGCATTTAATAGTTTCACTTCTCGATGTGAAGTCTTACGTTGTCTCCTAAATTCTGCCCATCATCTTGAGCGCTGTAGCTGTTCACGTGGTAGGCCCAAAGAAAGGCCCATCATCTTAAATTCTATAATCCACGTGGCTGCGGCAGACAAAGGCCTGCCATATAGAATCGGGATCTAAACACATTGGTGGCTTAGTCAAGATGGCGGCCATTATTTTCATTCTACCATAGGAGAGCCTAACGACCTAGCTCCCCTTCTCAGATGTCGTCTGCAAAGTCAAATACGTGTTTATGGTTTCATTTTTCATTTCAATCCTATTTGTTAAATTAATGTTTATTCTGGATTAATTATTTGCATAATTTTTTATTGGACGACAATTTCTCCCTCTACCTGATAGCTTCTTTCTTGTTAAACGAAAAAATTTTCTCCTGTTTTATGTGCTAGTTTTGGTTTTTCTTGGACAAGTCATCTTTCTCCAGTGCGATTTATATACAAATTTTATTTCTTGTTAGACTAGCCAGTATCATCTTTTTTTAATTTGGTAGTTTCTTTTTAAACGAGGCAGTTTAATTGTGGACTGGCCATTAGTTTCTTTTTTTCTTGAATAACCAGTATTCTCTTGTGTTATTTTTTACTTTCTTTCTTGTGAAGCAAGCCAGTTTTCTCATGTGTTACATGCCAGTTTATTTATTGTTGGAAGAGAAATATTTTCCATGTGTTATCTGAAAGCCTTTTTTTGTTAGACAAACCTGTTTCCCCGTGTTATTTGTCAATCTCTTTCTTGTTGGAAGAGAGAATTTTTTCGTTCTCAAGTTGGATGAGCCAATTTTTTCCTGACACTTGCTTGTTTATTTTATGTTGGAAGAGTTGGGTATCTCCTGTGTTGCGTATTAGTTTGGCGTTGGATATTATTATTATTATTATTATTGTTATTATTATTATTATTATTATTATTATTATTATTATTATTATTATTAGCTAAGCTACAGCCCTAGATGGAAAAACAAGATGCTATAAGCCCAAGGGCTCCAGCAGGCAAAAAGAGCCCAGAGAGGAAAGGAAATAACGTAATATATGAATGATCTGGGAAAAAGTTAAAATAAGATATTTTAAAAACAGCAACAACATCAAAACAGATATTTCACAATTATACTTTAATAATATTTATGTTAGCCTGTTCAACATAAAAATATTTGCTGCAAAATTGAACTTTTGAAGTTTTATTGATTCAACTACCTGATTAGGAAGATCATTCCACAAGTTGGTCACAGCTGGAATAAAACTTCTAGAATACTGTGTAGTATTGAGCCTCATGATGGAGAGGGTCTGACTATAAGAATTAACTGCATGCCTAGTATTATGAACAGGATAGAATTGTCCAGGGAGATGTGAATGTAAAGGATGGTCAGAGTTATGAAAAATCTTATGCAACATGCATAACAAACTAATTGAACGACGGTGCTAGAGATTAATATCTAAATCAGGAATAAGAAATATAGTAGATCGTATGTTCTTGTCCAACAAATGAAGATGAGAATCAGCAGCTGAAGACCTGACAGGTGAACAATACTCGAAACAAGGTAGAATTAAATATTTAAAGCACTTCTTCAGAATAGATTGATCACCGAAAATCTTGAAAGTCTTTCTAAAAAAAACAATTTCTTTGTGTAATATAAGATAACGCAGACCTAAGTTGTTTCTCAAAAGTAAATATGCTGTCGAGAATCGCACCTAAAATTTTAAAAGTTACACAGAGTTAATGAAAGATTATCAATGCTGAGATCCAGATGTTGAGGAGCTCCTGTCCATTTTGGCTCCATAATTTGCACCATACACTAATTTTAGTTAGATCTCTTTTAAGGGATTCAGCAATCCCAATTCTACATTCAGGAGAAGGAATTGATGCAGAGTGTTGCATCATCTTCATATGTAACAAATTTGTTTTCTAGGCCAAATCACATGGCATGTGTATATTATTATTATCATTATTATTATTACTAGCCAAGCTACAACCCTAGTTAGAAAAGCAAGATGCTATAAGCCTAAGGGCTCCAATAGGGAAAAATAGGCCAGTGAGAAAAGGAAATAAGGAAATAAATAAATGAGTACAAATTAACAATAAATCATTCTAAAAACAGTAACAATGTCAAACCAGATATGTCATATATAAACTATAAAAAGACTCATGTCAGCCTGGTCAACATAAAAACATTTGCTGCAACTTTGAAGTTTTGAAGTTCTACTGATTCATCTACCCGATTAGGAAGATCATTCCACAACTTGGTTACAGCTGGAATAAAACTTCTTGAATATTGTGTAGTATTGAGTCTCATGATGGAGAAGGCCTGGCTATTAGATTTAACTGCCTGCCTAGTATTACGAACAGGATAGAATTGTCCAGGGAGATCTGAATGTAAAGGATGGTCAGAGTTATGAAAAACCTTATGCAACATGCATAATGAACTAATTGAATGACGGTGCCAAAGATTAATATCTAGATCAGGAATAAGAAATTTAATAGACAGTAAGTTTCTATCCAACAAATTAAAATGAGAATCAGCAGCTGAATGAAAGAATTAAAAACACTTCTTCAGAATAGATTGATCACCGAAAATCTTGTAAGACTCTCTCAATAAGCTAATTTTTTGTGCAATTGAAGAAGACACAGACCTCATCTGTTTCTTTAAAGTAAATCTGCTGTCTAGAATTACACCTAAAACTTTAAGAGTCATACAAATTTAAAGAAACATTATCACTACTGAGATCTGGATGTTGAGGAGCCACCGTCCTTGATCTACTTACAATCTTACTTTGGGTTTTGTTAGAATTCAACTTCATACCCCATAATTTGGACCATACACTAATTTTTGCTAAATCTCTATTAAGGGATTCAGCAACCTCAGATCTACATTCAGGGGATGGAATTGATGCAAAGAGAGTAGCATCATCTGCATATGCAACAAGCTTGTTTTCTAGGCCAAACCACATGTCATGTGTATATAGTATGAAAAGTAATGGGCCAAGAACACTACCCTGTGGAACACCGGATATCATATTCCTAAACTCACTATGGTGCCCATCAACAACTGTTTGAGATCTATTACTTAAAAAAATCAATAATAATGCTAAGAAACGACTCATCCATTCCCAACTGTTTGAGTTTGAAAACAAGGGCCTCATGATTAACATAGTCAAAGGCAGCAGTAAAATCAAGGCCAATCATACGAACTTCCTGACCACAATCAAGGGATTTCTGTACAGCATTGGAGATTGTGAGAAGGGCATCACATGCTCAAGGGCCTTTACGAAAACCAAATTGCAAACTAGGGAATAGATGATTACCTCAGCAAACCTATTAAGACGTTTTGCCAGAAGACATTCAAATTCTTTAGATAATATGGGAGTTATGGAAATTGGGCGATAATCAGTGGGACTTGAGCTACCACAAACACATTTACATAGAGGAGTAACATTACCAATTCTCCGACAAGTGCTAAGAGCTCCTCTTCTTGCTAACTTGCTTGCAATAACATATAACTTTGGAGCTAAGAAATCTGCAGTCTTCATAAAAAACAAATGAAAAATACCATTGGGGTATACACCTTCCCTCCATAAGCATCCAGGTCCATCAAGAGAGCTTTAATTTCATGAGATCGAAAAGCTAAACTAGTTAGTTTAGCCTCAGGAAAACAGAAATGAGGAAGTTCAAGTTGATCATTACTCTGTTAACTGTCAAAAACATCAGCCAAAAGGGTTACCTTTTCCTTTGGACATTGAGTGAGTGAGCCATTTGGTTTAAGTAAAGTAGGAACTGTTGTATCTACACCAAAGAGTGTAGATTTAAGGGTAGACCACCATTTATGTTCCTGAGTTGTACCAGGAAGGGTTTCTTTTATGGTTAAATTGTATTCCTTTTCAGTTGAGGCATAAATTCTCTGAGCAAAAGCTCTAAGCTGAGTATAGTTATTCCAGGTCAAATCTGATGTGTTACCTTTCCAAAGATGATAGGCCTCCTGCTTCTCCAAATAAGCACTTCTACAGTCATAATTGAACCACGGTTTGTCCTTCACTCGGTACCTTAGCACACGAGAAGGGATACGCCTATCAATTATGTTGACTAGATTCTCATTAAAAGGGGCAACAGGATCTTCACTACTATATAATTGTGACCAATTCAAGCACTAAAGATCATGCAAAATCCCATTCCAGTCTGCTTCGGATTTCATATAAATTTTACAAGAGTATGATACATCAGGGACAGGCTGCTCAGTCTTCACTACTAATGAAATCAAGGCATGATCAGATGTCCCGACTGGAGAACCAACCTTACTAGTTATAACACCAGTGGAGTCAGTGTATATGAGGTCCAAGCAATTACCAGACCTGTGAGTAGCTTCATTTATGATTTGCTCACAGCCTGATTCAGAGGCAAAGTCTAAAGCTCTTAAGCCATGGTGATCAATAGGAGGATAGAACGTAACCACTCCCTATGGTGAGCATTAAAATCACCAACAAAGACAAAAAAAGCCTTTATCTCATCTTCTTGTATCTTAGCCATAATGGCAAGAAGACAATCGAAGATATAATCATCCATGTTTGGATTCCGGTAGATGGAACACAAATAAAAATTGTTATGCCTGCCACAAACTTATATTACCTGAATCTCATAACATCCACATTGACAGAAGGACTATGAGAAGCAGGGTACTCAGTCCTAATATACACCGTCATTCTCCTGGCCCTAAGGATGGCATCATGTTTCAACATTATTGGCTTCTTAAAACCAGTTGTAAGAAGCTCAGATGAGTGCCTCATATTAGAAACCAAAGTTTCTGAGCACAAAAGAATATCATACTGTCTGGACGCAACTGTAAGGTCTTGAATATTTGCATGAAGACCACGAATATTGCAACACAGAAGACGACATTGACGAAATCTAGGACGTACTGGTTCCGGATTTCGCTCAATGTCTCCAGACAGCATGAGAATTAATAGAAATAAAAAAGAGACATCATACTTAAAAACTAGATTAACAAGAATTGTATCAAAAACAATATTTACAGAATTATAAATAAAATGATTGATGAAAACCATAGACTTTAGTAAAAAGTCAGAAAAACTGGTCAACATGGAAGAGCCGATACACCATGCAAGGCTAAATACCCTCCAGGATAGCCACTTCAACAGAAGGGAGGACAGTAAGGATGGTTTTGAGAAGAAAAAGAATCAGATAAGGAAAAGACAACCGCTTGATAAACCTCTAGGCATCCATGGCCCTTCCATTGAGCCTGCCCAACACAACATTTAAAAAAAAAAAGAGGAAAAAAAAAATAAGATAGAATAGTGTGCCCGAGTGTACCCTCAAGCAAGAGAACTCTAACCCAAGACAGTGGAAGACCATGATACAGAGACTATGGCACTATCCAAGACTAAGAGAACAATGGATTACTTTTGGAGTGTCCTTCTCCTAGAAGAGCTGCTTGCTATAGCTAAAGAGTCTCTTCAACCCTTACCAAGAGGAAAGTACACTGAACAATTGCAGTACAGTAATTAACCCCTTGGGTGAAGAAGTGTTTAGTAATCTCATTGTTGTCAGGTGTATGAGGGAAGACGAGAATCTGTAAAGAATAGGCAAAGAAATAATAAGCCATAACCAGAGAGAGGGATCCAATGCATTACTGTCTGGCCAGTCAAAGTATCCAATAACTCTCTAGTGGTAGTATTTCAACGGGTGGTTGGTGCCCTGGCCAACCTACTACCTAATGGGCTAAGAACACTACCCTGAGGAACACCAGATATCACATTCCTATGTTCACTATGGTGCCCCTCAACAACAATTCTTTGCAATCTATTGCTTAGAAATTCAATTGTGCTGAGAAACGACCCACCCACTCCCAACTGTTTGATTTTGAAAACAAGGCCTCATGATGAACACCGTCAAAGGCAACACTAAAATCAAGGCCAAACTTATGAACTTCCTGACCTCAATCAAGGGATTTTTGTACAGCATTGGAGATTGTAAGGAGGGCATCATATGCTCCAAGGCCTTTACGAAAACCAAGTTGCAAACCAGGGAACAGATGATTACCTTTAGCAAACCTGTTAAGACTGTTTCCAAAAGACGTTATGAAACTATAGATAATATGGGAGTTATGGAAATTGGGCAGTTATCAGTTGGACTTGAGGTACCAAAAATACATTTACCTCGTGAAGTAACATTATCAATTCTCCAACAAGTGCTAAAAGCTCCTCTTCTTGCTTACTTGCACAAAATAACAGATAACTTTGGGGCTAAGATATCTGCAGTTTTTGTAGAAAAAAAAACAAAAAAAAAAAAACAAGGGAAAATTACCCTTTGCGTCTCCACCTCCATAAGCATCAAGGTTCATCAAGAGAGCTTTAATTTCCCGTGATCAAAAGCTAAACTAGTTAGTTTAGCCTTAGGAAAACAGGAATGAGGAAGATTAAGTTTCTCATTACTCTGCTTACTGTAAAACACATCAGCCAAAAGGGTTGGCTTTTCCTTTGGTCAATGAGTGACAGAGCCATCTACTGTATGTTCCTGGGTTGTACCAGAATGGGTTTCATTTATCGTTAAATTGTATTCCTTTTCAGTTGAAGCATAAAGTCTCTAAGCAAAGGCTCTATGCTGAGTATAGTTGTTCCAATTCAAATCTGATCTGTTACCCTTCCAAAGGTGATAGGCCTCCTGCATCTCCAAATAAGCACTTGTACAATCATCATTGAACCATGGTTTATCCTTCACTCGGTATCTTAGCAAACGAGAAGGGATATGCCTATTGATTATGTTGACTAGATTCTCATTCAAAGGGACAACAGGATCAACAATACTATACTATTGCGACTAATTCAAGCCCAAAAGATCACTCAAAATCCCATTCCAGTCTGCTTGAGATTTCATATATATCTTACATGAGTGTGATATATCAGGGACACGCTGCTCAGTCTTCACTACTAATAAAACCAAGGTATGAGCAGATGTCCCTGTGTTACATTCAAGTTTCTTGTTGAATGAGCTATTTTTTTCCTCTATTACTTATTAGCGTCTGTCTTGCAGGACAAACCAATTTTTACTCTCATAGATGCTAGTTTTTTTCTAGTTGGATGAGTCAGTGTACTTCTGCGTTACCTTTTATTTTCTCCCATTGTACCTGCGAATTTTGTTCGTGATGGATTGAAAGTTTTTTCTCTTGTTTTATATGCAAATATCGGTTTTTGTAGACAAAAAAATTTTCTTCTCTACATGTTACTTTCTTTATAGATGAACCTGCCAATTTTCTCCTGTGTTACCTGCTATTTTTTCTCTTTGAGTAAGACAGTTTTATCGTGTGTTTCCAGCATGCCAGATAACCAAAGTCAATCAATCAATCTCCTGTGTTTCATGCTTATTACAAGCCAGTGTTGTCCTTTGTTACTTGCTAAATTTTTTTTTTATTGAAATTTTTTACTGTGTTACTTGCTAACTCCTTTCTTTTTGGATTAGCATGTTTTTCCCGTATTGTCTGCGAGTTTTTTTTTTATCATTGTTACCTGATAGTTTCTTTCCTATTGCATCAGACACTTTCTTTCTTGTTAGATAAACCAGTTTTCTCTTGTGATATCTGCCTGTTTCTTGTCAAGGTAGTCAACTTTTTACCATTTTGCCTGCTTGTTAGTTTCTTTTTTTTCTACTAAACAGTTTTCTCTTGTTATCTGTCATATATTTGCTAGGTGAACCAAATTTGTTGTGCTTTATTTGCTTGTTTGTTTCCTGTTGGATGAGGCAGTTATCTCTGCGTTACCTGATAGCTTCTTTCCTGTTGGAAAACTACATTCCTCCTTTGCTACTTGCTAATTTTTGTTCTTGGACGAGCAAGTTTTCTCTTATGTTACTTTCCATCATCTTTTTCTTTGAAGGAGAGTGTTTTTGTTATGTAACACATATTATTATTATTATTATTATTATTATTATTATTATTATTATTATTATTATTATTATTATTACTTGCTAAGCTGCAACCCTAGTAGGGCAAGCAGGATGCTTTATGCCGAAGGGCTCCAACAGGGAAAATAGCCCCGTGAGGAATGGAAATAAGGAAATAAAGTACAAGAGATGTTTAAGAATAACAACATTAAAATAAATCTTTCTCTCATAAACTATAATAATTTAGAAATAAGAAGAGGAATATAAATAAGATAGAATAGTTTGCCCGAGTGTACCCTCAAACAAGAGAACTCTTCCCCCAGCTGGATGAGTTATATAACTCATGTAGCTCCTTTTTCTTCCCTGTTGCATGATAGTTGCTTTCTTGTTAGACAAACGAGGTATATCTATTGAAACCTGTTAGTTTGTTTCTAGTTGAAAGACTCATTTTTTCGTGCGTCCTGGTAGTTTCATCTTATTTTTGAGAGAGAGAGAGAGAGAGAGAGAGAGAGAGAGAGAGAGAGAGAGAGAGAGAGAGAGAGTTTTCTCCTCTGTTACATTGCAAGTTCATTTATGTTCAATGATTCAACTTTCTCTTGTTACCTGGTAGTTTCTTTCTTGTTGGGCAAGACAGTTATCTCTTGTGGTACCCTATAATTTCATTCTTTGTTTGATGACCTAGTCTAATCCAATCTTGTAGGCCAGTTTATTTCTTGTTAGATGAGTCCCCTCCTTTCTTATTAAACTGGCCAGTTTTCTCTCCTGGGATAGTTGCTAGTTTCTTTCTTTCTGAACAAGGAAGTTTTATCTCGTGTTACCATTTAGTTTGTTTTTTAAATATTGTATCAGATTTATGGATTTAAGGCATTAAACCTGAAACTTGGGCCAAGGAGGAAATTCAACACCACCTTGCAACTAAATGTTAACACAGTTGCATTGAGAAGTAAAAGTTGAAATGTTGGACAACGAAGTGGAAGAAAGTAAGCTGTTATTGATATAAAACATGCCTAAAAAGAAATTGCGCCCCAGGCACGAAAGGACGCTGCAAAGGCCTTAATACTTAGGTCATGCCTATTATATTGTACACTGTGTGAGGTGTACAGCTGGCACTAACCCAATAGAGGGTTTTTATTGTAAGAATTTATTATCCTGTGTTGCTTGTTAAAATTTATCTTGTTGGTGATCGGGATTTACCCTGTTATTTACTAGGAACAAAGCATTATTCATTAGAACAAATATTACTGTTGGATATTGTCCCTCACAACTAAGATAGTTTCTTGCAGCATTTCACCAGTTACATATTTGCCAAGTGTTTTATTATTATTATTATTATTATTATTATTATTATTATTATTATTATTATTATTACTAAGCTAATTAAAGCTGAGTTTTAACACTCAACATTGGTGTTCTGTTAATTAGTCGACCTTACCAGTCATAAAACTCCAGTTATAAAGATTGTTAATAGCTCATTTAAAATTCAAAATTTATTAGACTGTGGCTGCTACAAGTTATTTTATCTACATTGTTGAATTATATATATTTCTGTTTTAAATCAATTATAAAAGTCATAATATCTTAACAGCCTGCTGACACTTGAAATCCTTCCTATCTTGCAACTGACGGTATATTTTAGTATCAGGCCAATGTACATAATGCTTCTCACCTTTATATACAGATGCCATAAAACTACAAAGATAATAATGCCCATGAAACTTTGGGATCCCATTGCATATAATCATGCAGCTAATTTAAAGCATCCTGTTCATATTTCCTATGTCTTGGGATGAAGCAAATAGCTACGATAGGTTTAGTTGTTTTGAATGGCTTTCAGGGTCTGTTCCAGAATGGGTTCGTATGGGGATTTTTAATAGCTTAATCGTTATTTACTATAAATATACGATTCTATCATCCTACAGAGATTAACTAAAAGTAATATTTACTAGATCTATTTAGAATGCATTCCTAGAATAACAAGAAAATTATGCCGACAAATAATTTCCAATATTGAATACCAGATTCAGATAAAAAAAAAAAAATTCTTTCTGGAACTGCAACAAAGAAAAGTTTTTTCTTCTGTAAAGTCTACGGCTGTGAAAATACGAAAATAGTCTAATAACTCGAGCTTCTCGTGTTTTCACTTTCAAAATTCTCAATTGAATTGTACTTGTAAATCGTTCAATGGAGTGACATTTGTTTATTCGCTTTTACCCGCTATCCAGAAAATTGAGTATTTTAGTAGCATGTGTTGCAGCTGCATTATTTGTGACACCTTTTATTGATTTTTTTCCTACATCGATTTAAATGTAGTAGAAGAAATATACCACGAGAATTTGTTATCCATAAATGGTAAATACTTGTTTCAATAATAACTTATTACCACGAGAGCATACTAAGTTTCACATAATGTTCATTTAAATATTCCGGAGTGACATCTCTCTCTCTCTCTCTCTCTCTCTCTCTCTTATGGACCCAGTATCCCGAATACCATGTTATCCAAGCTTTGGCCTCGTACTCCTCCACACCCAATCTACCCCCCACCCCCTACCACATTCAGTGATTACATCCCTCGGTAGTTTGGATCACAGCTTATGCCTACGGTTTTCTATCATAATCTCTATGTCAAACATTATGGTCAGCACCGCACTCTCTCTCTCTCTCTCTCTCTCTCTCTCTCTCTCTCTCTCTCTCTCTCTCTAAGTGTTTTCAACTTATTTCTTGATGAAGTGTTTCGCTACTTTGATATTCTGCTGGTCAATTGTTACCTGGCAGAAATAACGCATGGATTCAAAATAAAGGAAAATAGACATGTAATGTATTTTTATAGCAATGATTATTGAGTAGAGGACCTTTATTCTTCATATATGGAAATTTATGCATTATAAAATTGTGTCTATTATTGATGATATTACTGATAACTGATGCATGTAAATGGGGCCTCACATTTAAGCAAATAGTATCATAGTCATAAAAGGTCATAATATTAATTTAGTAATTGTTTACAACACCACGCTCTCCATTTACTCCAAAATAATGCAGTCTTGCAGTTCTCGTCTTCTTGCACAGCAATTAAGTGGTTATTTAAATTCTGGGAAAGCAATAATTAGCAAGATATGTTGAGGAAGGGGGAAGGGGTTATAAAAAGAAAATAGCTCGGTTTCCTCACTAAACGACTTGGAACTGACATGTCAACATCGTCAACCAAACAGAATTCGTGATGCCAGCGTACATAAACAGAAGTTCATGATGCCAGCATACATTTGATATAATGTATATTCAAAATATACTTAATTAGAAATGGATTAATTACTCAAAAGTGTCTATAAAATATGCAATTTACAAATAGTGACACTTTTGAGTAATCACTCAATTTTCTTTTTATAACCCCTTCCACCTTCCTCAACATACCTTGCTAATTATTGCTTTCCCAGAATTTAAATAACCACTTAATTACTGTGCCAGAAGATGAGAACTGCAGGATTGCATTATTTTGGAGTAAATGGGGAGCGTGGTGTTGTAAACAATTACCATTAACTTCTTAGTGAGAAAAAAAACTTACTGTCTTCTTTCATTCCTAAATCATAGGGAGGCGAGTCTCCATGCTCTTATTTTTATAGTTAAAAATCAATCCTTGAATAAAACATATATCTATCTATACACATGATGTTCTATATATATATATATATATATATATATATATATATATATATATATATATATATATATATACACTGTATATATTATATAAATGTAAATAATAATGCGAGGTCTGCCAATTCTTTACTACTTAAAGCAGTTGCCCGACTTTGCCAGTAGTGTATTAGAGTAAAACGCGTAGGGTTCGGGTGCTAATAAAGCAAAGTAAAAATGTTTGTCCTCTATTTCATCTAGGATAAGAAGTCCTTCTGATATACTGTATACCCTGTCGGACGTAATAACCTGTTTACCTGTCATTAGTTGGAATTTGTTTCACTCACGGTGGTCTAAACTCAATGCTGTCGTTCTGGACTGGCTCGTTTTTATGTCAGTCACGTTGATCTCCTTAATTACTGATACCGAATCCCATCAAACTTTATTTATTTTATTGGGATGAACGGAAATTCAGATGATTTTATTACTCTCAAATGGAAAAGGACCATGGACAGGAGTGATTTATTATTCCCCCTATATTAAAGATACTTCAAGTATTTTGTTGATCGTTCCACCTCAGAATTCTTAGTTCAGATATGTTTTGTTTGGATGTATGGTTCTTCCAGAAAATATAACCATCGATTTGTGAAACTAATGGAGAGAAGCTACTTGGATGTCATTTGTAAATTGGCTGAATTTCATGGATTTACAATTGAAGACACTTTCTTGTTGTTAGTACCTTTCTCTGCATCTTTATAGATATAAAATAATGAAAATGGAGAATTTGATATTAGATCTGCTTTTATTTGGGGACTCATTTGTGATCAAGGCTCCCATGTCAACGCTTTGTGACGTAATGGCTCTATAAGAAAAGAGGCAGGTTTCCCTAATTACCCATTTTCTCATATTCCTCTTCCACTTTCTGCACAAATGTTTCAAAAATCATATATTACTTAAGGAAAATTATATGAAAGTCTAGCAACCTTTTTCCGATTTCACAAACCGTGATAAAGATCTGTCATTATGTTCTCCGCCGAATATGAGTCGATATCGTCACGGGACGCTTTCCACTATACAGTATGGGATACCATATGATAGAAGATTGGTTTTGTCTATTACCTCCAAATTCGAGTTTCACTTCTATTTTTTGCCTCTTAATCTTTTTTGTTGTTGTTTATTTTCGTATTCTGTTTTGAGAGAGGAGTAACTGAAAGGAATAACGGACTCAGAAGACAATTTGAAAAAAAAGAGGTAATAGAAGATAAATAGATAAATACAGTAGAATGGTAAACCTGGTGTCAAATAAGAAAGTAAAAGAATCTAGAGCACTCACAGTTTTCTAAAGAAAATATTTTAATTTCATATATCAGTCATAATGACTAGGAAGTTTAAAAGAGACTGCCTTGTAAATAATTTGGTTGTGTTAAAAATTGTATCAGGAATCCCCCAGGGGCTGTTAGTTTTAAGGACCGACTTTAGAAGTAAATGTTCTGGTGAGAGATTGCTTTGGTAATTGACAAAAAGGTGATGCAAGTGAAAATGAAGATTATTTTCATTCCTATTTGGCTAATGTGTCCTGTGAAACCGAGAGTAAATCAGACTCACATAATTGCAAACTTTTTTTCACCGGAAATTTGTTTAAGTAACCTTCTGTTTAAAGATGTGACTTTGGATATGGAATCAGAGGATGATAGGGTGACAAGGGACTTGCATAAAAATTAGGAAAGCCAGGAAATGTAAATGTAACACAATCGACCAGCAAAGACACAGATGTACAGTCCCTGCATGAAATTGGTGGCTACATTGTAAAATATGTTTTCACTGAAATATCCATGTGTAAGATAAGTGGCAGGGAATTATGAATAGTTCGGTAAATCATAATCTTCCGACATCTTTTCTTTGCAGTTATTGGTTATGAGGTTAATATCTAAAGATGTCTTCTGATACCATTTCTTTATTAATTTTTGCAATTGCCCATCGTTTTTGGGATGAGGCATCTTAACATAATTATTTATCAGACAGAACCGACTATGAGGCCCAATTCCCCCCCCCCCCCCATCTCTCTCTCTCTCTCTCTCTCTCTCTCTCTCTCTCTCTCTCTCTCTCTCTCTCTCTCTCTCTCTCTCTCTCTCACTAATAACTTTTTATAGACCTTCTTGTTTCACTATCCTCCCACCACAATATTCTTTTCTTGTGAAGTCACTGTGCAGACTAGGCTCATGTTAGTTCCCACACCGGCTGACCTACTGTACATACTTAGTGTTGGCAATCGCCTAAACAAGTTTTGAATCAGTTTCCGCCTTGAATAAGTTATTTCTTATTTTTCCTTCTCAATGAAAAATATGTAGCCTACTTGCATCTATCATTTTTGAGTGTTTTTAACCTATCTACAACATCCTGGCGAGAGCTAGACGGCCATGGTTCATACACTTGCCTTCCATATGGTCTTTTACTTCGATCCATGTTAGCTCTCCAACTACATTCTATGTTTCAGTCTGACTGCCATGATGCATTTTCTTTTTATAGTTCTTCAGTTGCGACTCCCTTAACGATAATTATTGTTAAGGGAGAATCACAACTGAAGAACTAAAAAAGGAAATTATAATTAATATCTACATATTTCAAACCTTTCCCATATGCTCTTTGTTTTAGACATTATAACATTTTATTTCATCTTTTTCTTACGGGGGCTAGGATTATGAAAGACGATTGCTTTCACTTTGCGCATGAGGGGAATATCTACAAAGACAAAAATTTCTCAATCGGCGCCTTGATTTTTCAAAGACTCATGCTCATTTTTTTTTTTTTAATAGAGGGAGATTTGTAGGTCCTATATCATTTACTGTTAGTGATACTTGATTGCCTACTCCTTTCACTCTTTCAATCAAATCAAGTAAAATATTATGCATATATAGGTCATCAAATTGAAAATAAATCGATAACATACTTCTATTAACCCAAAATGTTTCTCAGCATCACAACCTCCAAACGCTTGTGTGCATTATATAGTGGATTTTCCTTTATAATACTTATTTTATCAATATTCATGACTACTAACTTTACCTTAGACTCAGCAGCATCAGACTTGACTTCATGATGATGCCTGACTCACAAATGAAGGTCTTAATCATTTATTTTAACGTTAATGGGAAGCTTTTCAAGTTTCTTAAATATTTGTCTGTGGCATTTCGGACTTGTGGAGAAGTTTTTGTAATATCAGTTATACATATTTTGGTCAATTCTTTGCTTTTTTATACCGAAATTTTAATTTTTTAGATATTTTCTGGAAGAAAACAAAACAATAAGATAAAAAGGCTCAAACGAGGTGGGGTTACAGGAATATGAAAAATATCCGTTCTTTTCTAGAAGAAAATATGGCATAGAAATAAATTACCGGATATCAAATTTCACCCTCACTTGACAAACGTTCAGTAGTTTTTTAGGATTCTGTAAAGAGACTTTTAATGCTGTGATACTTGTTTCCCTATAAATTTAAGTAAGAATATATTTATTTTATTGCAGTAATTTTGAAAAACCCAATAATGAAAATTTTTCGTCAAAATTACGTAACTAATTTTTACCTATATAAGAAACGTCTATATTTTGCTGTGAGAAAAAGATATTCATGAATAATAAGCAATGAAAAGCATGTAAACCGCCAAATTGTCTCTCCACGGACGTGTAGGATATTGCCATTTATAAGTATTTTACTTCTAAGCATATTGCCGTAATCTTTATTGGTATGGATACAGTCGATATATACCCTGTGCAGAATACATGGGAAGATTAAACGAGAGATTATTGGTAGATGATGTTCCTCACACTACAGTACATTCATAGGAAGACGGTGTGTGACATTAGCATTACGTAACGCTGCACGACCTGCCTTGCCCTGGGTGACCTTCCATACTTGGGTTTGGGGGAATGTATAGATCTTAGAAACGTCATGCAAAGGACATCGCACATAATCACAATGCTGGAACGCACACGATGTAGGTGTCTTGCAACCTAACCGTAGGGGAAATGTGACGAAGTTATTTCAAATTAAGCAGCTAATGATTAGATATTTTCTTCGTCGAACGAATTTCTGAATAAAGTAGTGTGATAATAATGGGGGGAAAAACTTTACATAAGAATCACATCTACACATGGCTTAAATAAAGAACAGAGTAAAACTAGAAATCCAATCACAACTCATAAAGGTCAGGAGCTTGAAAGCATTGATGCTCTTTCAGCAACCTCAAGATCAATGAGCCTCAACAAGTTTCATTGTAAAGTGAGTTTTTATTAATTTATATAAAAGGACACACCAGGAAGGACAAAGCAAAAGATGTCAACTATACAATAACTTCAAGAAAGACCAGATTGAATTAGACAGTTGAGAACTGTGGGCACTAATGAAAAATAGACTTTGTATGTCTAAACGTGTCCGTATGACTGCTGAAAGAAAGGAACAGACACCATAGGGCAATTGATAGCAAATTATTAACTTTTCCCATGTCAGCTGGTCGCTTCAAGAAATCTTATTGGCATACACCAAAATAAATGTCTAAATTCACTGGAGCTCTCTGCAGTGGTTAACTTAGATAGAACAGTGATTGAAGACTCAGTTAGCCAGATTTCATAATCCTGAGTATGTGAAAGAAATTCCTTTAATTGCTGCCCACCTTGTGTGCTGGAGAAAACCAGTTCCAAATCATATACGGTAGCTGTCCTGATGCGATGGCAGCGGGCGCAGAGTTAGAAAAAAAAATCATATGTGGTAACATGGATTCTAAGAAAAAATCCCTCCAAGGTAAAATTCCCCCGTAGGAATAATCTCCCGGAGAAAAGTTTCCATGAAAAGAAAACCCCCCCCCCAAAAAAAAAAGAAAAAAAAAAAAACCCGGGTGCAGAAATCCACCAAAAGAAAAAATATACAAACTTTTTTTCTCTCTCCATTCTGTCTCATTACGTTTATATGTATGTATGTAAGTATGTATGTATGTATGTATATATATATAATATATAATTTTATATATATATATATATATATATATATATATATATATATATATATATATATATATATATATATATATATATATCCCATGTCAACGAATAATGAGACCTCGGAACATGGGTTTTTTCACTTTATTATAAAAAGGTTTGTGAACACAGTGTACACAGCGATACTCTCAGGCGAGTACCTTGTCTAATGATCGCTCGAATGGTACTGCCTAACCCTCGGCAAGTAAGATGCAATGTTGCTCTATTAATATACTAATCTGTTAGGTTTTGTGGAATTCCCTACTGTGATGGAAATATACTGTCAGCAATAGGGTCTCAACACATCACCTTATGAGACTAGGTACACGCCACGTACCCAGTGGCCTTATTCCTAGTGGCAATGTTCCGCGTACGATATATATATATATATATATATATATATATATATATATATATATATATATATATATATATATATATATATATGGGAGCCCATTGGGAGTGGCAATTCAAAGGAGGAATTAAACATAACGTCATTTAAATAGTGATCAAAGGAGTGGCGGTTGAGAGAAGTGTTATAAATAAATGATGAAATTTATAATTTATAAAACATGTTAATAAAAATTTAGTGATATGGGATCCTAAAGGAGAGAATACATGTTAAAATGCTTTTATTATTTTTAAATAAACTTGCTATAAAAATGGAGCATACAAAAGAGAGACAGATTCTATTGTACTTATAATTTGATTGAAACGATGTTGAGGGAAGAGTTCTCGTTTATTCAAAACTAAAAAGAAAAAAAGAATTTGCATTGGTGATGGAAGGCGAAAGTAAAGATTGATTGATTAAGAAAGATTAGGGAAACTTGTCAACAAATATCTCGAGCCATCGAGGGCATGGGTGAGGAAGAGTCTGTGGGTTGTCTTCCTACAGTACGCCATTTGAATAGGAATCTTAGACAGTGTAGTTAAAGACACCAAAATTCTCTGGCAGCACCGCAAAACACAAAGAACCTCAATATCCTTTTAGAATATAAGTGCAAAAAAAAAAAATGGTGAACAATTTATTTTCTTATGATTCTGAGCCAATAAATCTTACAATTTTAATCTTTGGGACTGAAAAAAAAGGTGTTTCATATCTAGCAAAAAATGTGATGATTTGTCCATGTACAGTGTGGAGCATTTAGTGTCACGCCGGAACTTTACTCAAGTGTACACTATACAGTACATGCTTTGTAGATTGTCGTGCCGTACCGTCTTTATAATGCTCTCTGCCAGATAAAACCGAGGCAACGTATACATTTTTACTGGAGAAAGTGCAAAATTTTAATAACAATCTACATCCTAGAAGAAAAAGAGCAGATTATGAGAAAGTTATGATTAACAACATCGCATCTGCTTTTCCGTGTGTAGAAGTTAAAGGGTGCTTTTTCCATTTTAGCCAGAACATATCCAAAAAAATTCTTGAAGTTGGTCTTTCGCAGTTGTAAAATTGTGAGGCCAACTTTTTCTTGAAAATGCGAATGATTACATGGGCAGATTAACTCGTAAATCCAGAAGACCACCAAGATTTTATGTAAATATTTGGAATATGCATTCAAGAGTGCAGGGCGATCTACCGAAAACAAACAGTGCGGTAGAAGGATGGCATCGATGTTTTACTTCATTAGTTGGTTACTCCCATCCTAGCATTTGGACATTCATATGATGTATTCAAATAGAACATGCAGTACAAGAAGTATCTGTCACAAAAGTCCTTGCTGGTCAGCCTCAAGTATAACAGACAAAAATATGACAACTGTTATAGAAGACGTGAAAAATCGGCCTATTTTTAAGACTTTTCAAAAGGAATATATTTTAATCATTATTTTTATTACTTACTAAGCTAAAACCCTAGTTGGAAAAGCAGGATGCTATAAGCCCAGGGGCTCCAAGAGGGAAAATAGCACAGTGAGGAGAGGAAACAAAGAAAAATAAAATATTTTAAGAAGAGCAACAAGATTGAAATATATATCTCTGTTTAAACTATAAAAACATTAACAAAACAAGAGGAAGAGAAATGAGATTGAAGAGTGTGCCCGAGTGTACCCCCAGGCAAGAGAACTCTAACCCAAGACAGTGGAAGACCAAGGTAGAGGCTATGGCACTAACCAAGATTAGAGAACGATGGTTTGATTTTGGAGTGATCTTTTCGTAGAGGAGCGGCTTACCATTAAGGAGCCTCTTCTACCCTTACCAAGAGGAAAGTAGCTACTGAACAATTACATTGCAGTAGTTAACACCTTGAGCGAGAAAGAATTGTTTGGTATTCTCAGTGTTGTCAGATGTATGAGGACAGAGGAGAATGTGTAAAGAATGGGCTAGACTATTCGGTGTGTGTGTGTGTGTGTGTGTGTGTGTGTGTGTGTAAGCAAAGGGAAAATGAACCGTAACCAGAGAGAAGGATCCAATGTACTACTGTCTAACCACTAGCAGTAGTATCTCAAAGGGTGGCTGGTGCCATGGCCAACCTAGTACCTACAATGTTAAGTTTTGAATAGTAGACTGTTATGGTATCATTAATTCAATTGAATTTTTTTTGATAAGCCTGTTTTTAGCTTTAGTTGAGTGCATTATACTTTTACCTGATTATTGAATTTTTTTCAGTATTTTATTGTCTT
>NC_090731.1:82172501-82222855 GCF_036898095.1 Palaemon carinicauda
CTACACAGTATTCTAGAAGTTTTATTCCAGCTGTGATCAAGTTGTGGAATGATCTTCCTAATCGAGTAGTTAAATCAATAGAACTTCAAATGTTTTCATGGTGAGCAGGCTGACATAAGTCTTTTTATAGTTTATATATGACATATCTGTTTTGACGTTGTTACTGTTTTTAGAATGATTTACTGTTAATTTGTTCTCATCATTTATTCTTTTCGTTATTTCCTTTCCTCACTGGGCTATTTTTTTCCTATTGGAGCCTCTAGACTTATAGCATCTTGCTTTTCCAACTAGGGTTGTAGCTTGACTATTAATAATAATATTATATATGTATGTATATATATGTACATACATATATATGTATATATAAAATATATAAATGTATATATATGTATATATATATCTATATATCTATCTATTTATCTATCTATCCAGCTCTCTATCTATTTATCTATCTATCTATCTATCTATCTATCTATCTATCTATCTATCTATCTATCTATATATATATATATATATATATATATATATATATATATATATATATATATATATATATATATATACCGGGTGGGGCAGAACCGATTGAGCAGTTTTGAGGTGATATAAAAAAGTAATGGAGCTACATACAGAAGAGAGTTTATTATTCTCGAGGTCAGCATTGCATACAATTTAGAATCCTTATGTTCTGAAAATAATGTCAGCAAGATGGCTGCCGTTAGCTGCAACACACTGTTAGAGTCGTTCTCTGAAGTTTCCTATAGCACGTTCACACATACTGCGAGGTATGGCGTTAACCTCTTCAATAATCCGCTCCCTTAGCTGTGGTAGGGTGTGAGAGCGACTTTTGAACACCCTTTCTTTCAGGTGTCCCCAAAGAAAAAAAGTCTCAAATGCTCAAATCAGGTGACCGCGCAAGCCACCCTAAATCACCCTCAGAGACACCAGATGTCCGGGAAAGATGTGTCTCAAAACATTGAGTGAAATTCGGGCTCTGAGAACTGTAGCCCCATCTTGCTGGAACCACACGTCCCCCAATCCTTCATTTTCAACAATCTCTTCCATTCTGGGCTGCGGGAAATTTTGCAACAGCAACATAGCGTTTAGAATTCACGGTCACGGTTACTCCGTCCTCCTCAAAGAAGTATGGGTCCATCCCGCCAAATTGTGAGATGGCACACCACACCATAAGATTAGGGGAATGTAGCTATCTTTCCTGGATAACTAGGGGGTTATTTTCAGCCCAGTAATGCAAACTTTGCTTATTTACAGCCCCACAGAGGTGAAAATGTGCCTCATGACTACTGAAGAACACTGCTTCGGGAGCAATCTTTTCAAGCATGTTCTCACACAAATTCTGGCGGTTGACAAGGTCTGCTTCGCTCAATCCTTGAGCCATCATCATTTTGTAGGGATGGAAATGCATATCCATATGCAGAATCCTCCTCAAACTGCGTGAGGAGATTCCCAAAGCAATGGCATGCCTTCGTGCAGAACGTCTTAGCGACTGGATGATTACTGTTCTCATCCTCGCGACATTTTCTGGTGTTCTGATGGACCTGCGTCGGCCATGTCCTCTTCTTAGTGTGCTACCAGTTGCCTCCAACTGCCTAACCCAGGACTGAATTGTGTTCGCCTGAGGGACAGCATTGTTGCGTGGAAAATTGAACCGTCGCCGAAAAGCTCTTTGCGTTGCAATCACAGATTGATTGTTCTCAAAATATACGCGCACAGCAAAGTCACGATGGGCTCCTGTCTACACCATGTCAGCTACTGAAATGGGGATGTCTGAGAAGCAGAACAAAACCACCCGCACCCCCTCTCCTCCCCTCCCCACGGGCATTGACTCCTCAAAACTGCTCAATCGGTTCTGCCCCACGCACTAACATATGAGCCCCGACATTTGAGCGCCATAATTTGAAAATTCAATCCTCTCGTTATTTTTTTGTATTCACATTATAGACGTTTAGTACTCACTGTTACAAGCGTTTGGATATGAAGGAAGAACAATCTTAAACACGCACACACATACACACATACACACTCTGTGTATCTATTTATTATCTGTATCTATCTATCTATTTAAATATCTATCTATGTCCTTCGATAACTGTTGTTTGGTTAGCAAATAGTGTTTGTTTACTTCGTAAAATTGATTTTAAAAAAATGGCATGTTATCGGTTGTTAATTATCGTTAAAATTCCTTAAAATTTTTTGTTTACATTGTTAACTTGTTTGGTTACTATCGTTAACTTTCATTTTGTGTGCGTATCGTTTGGTTATTAGTATATCTTTAAAATTATTCCTATGTTGGATACTTTAACAAAACTTCATAAAAGAGAAATACCTTTGATTTATTTTAGTTCAAAGTACCCTCGCTATGGAGAAGGTAATACATCCAAAGGAAGAGATAATATATTGCACGAAGGCTACTGTTACACACTTGACAGAGTGCTTAAGAGTGGGAAAGAGTCATGGCCTTGTGTAGACCGGAAGTGCAAAGGAAGGATATATGTTATTGGAGATGAATGCACATCTGCCAGTGAGCACGATCATGTACCAGATCCTGCAAAGTCTGAGTCTAGATTATCAATGATGCAACTTCGTGAAAGAGTTGCAACATCGAATGATCCACCAAGGCAACTTATTCAAGAGGCACAACTTAATTTATGTCCTGAAGTAGTTGCTATTCTTCCAAAGTACCAATCCCTTCAGCGAACAGTAGAAAGACAACGGAAAGCCAAAGGATTACCTCTCTTGGCTCCAAGTTACGTAGGAGAAATAGATATAACCCAAGAACTTGTTTGCACGTATGATGGAGAAAATTTTCTTGCATATGACTCCGGTAGTGATGATCCCGATAGATATTTTATATTTGCTATTCCTCAAAATTTGAAATTGATGAAAGAAAATAAGCACTGGATGGGAGATGGAACGTTCAAAATAGCTCCTCAGCTATTCTATTAGCTATTTGTAACTCACATCATTTATAAAGGAATCGTGCTTCCAATGGTTTATATTCTCCTTTCGAGGAAGTCAGAGGAAGCATATAACCGTGCTCTGACACAACTACATTTCTTGGATACTGAGATTGTTCTAGCTTCCATATCGTGCGACTATGAAAAAGCATTTCATAAAGCTTTTCTTTCTGTCTTCAGAAATGCTGAAGTATTTGGGTGTTTCTTCCATTTATCTCAGGCCGTATGGAGAAAAATACAAGACTTAGGATTGACCAGTTTATACAGTAACAGTGAAGAAATACGAAAATGTACAAAAATGTTAGTGGCCTTGGCGTTCGTTCCCCACAATGATATTACTAATGTTTTTGAATCATTACAAGATATAATCCCCGGCAACTTAGATGATTTGGTATTTTACTTCGAAAATACTTGGATAGGAAGACCTTGTAGGAGAGGAAGAAGGAGAGATGCTATGTTTCCCCTCGTGTTTGGAGTGTTTACGAACTCGTCGTCAATGAACATCCATGTACAAATAATTCGTTAGAGAGGTGGCATCGGGCAATGCAGCAGTCAATAGGCCATATGCACCTTGCAATATACAAATTCATAGAAATTTTAAGAGTAGAACAAAATCACACCTCAACCAAATTGATCAGAATAAACTGTGGGTGGCATGAACCTGTAAAACACAAAAAATATGAATGAGTAAACAATGCTGTAATTAAAATTGTTAGTGAGTATTCTTCAAGAGAGCCATTAGATTATCTGTGTTCCATATCATATAATCTTACCCTACAAAAGTAGTTATATTCTATTTACAAATTGTTTTTATAGAAAATAAAGATTAAGATTGTTTCTTCTTCCTTTATATCCAAACGCTTGTAACAGTGAGTACTAAACGTCTATACTGTCAATACAAAAAAATAAGGAAAGGATTGAATTTTGAAATTATGGCGCTCAAATGTCGGGGCTCATATGTTAGTGCTCGCTTTTGAATTGCGCGCATTTGTCGGCGCTCAACTGTAGGCGCTCAATTGTCTTGCGCTCAAAAGTCGGTGCACCTATATAAATATATCATCTCCTCCCATGCCCATTAACGCAAAGGGCCTCAAGAGGATTCATTGTTAAGAATGATCAAAGGATAGCCAGTTCCTTTGTGATGCGCAGTGTCTATCTAACTAAGGCAAGTGACCCCTGCCAGTCCATACGAATTCTAGTAAGATCATCGGCCAGGCGTCGATGGTATAAGCCGAAGAGACAGTTTTTCCATCGCGTTACACTCAATTCATCACCCTGCTGCTAGTGACTTCTTCGAGATTTAGGGGAGCATTTCCTCCACACCCAAAGTTATCGTTACTTCACCAGGTTGCTCATTCGCTCATACAACCATTGGCAAACATGGTCTGCTAAGATATACCGCCTACCACGGTAAATATATAAATATATATATATATATATATATATATATATATATATATATATATATATATATATATATATATATATATATATATATATATATATATATATATATATATATATATATATATATATATATATATATATAAAATTGAGTGTCTGTTTTGTTTTATTTATATGTAGTGTAATAGAATCTTCTTAATAAGGAATTAATTTTAACTTGGGAGTAACTTACTCCAAAGGAAAATTATTTCACTACATGTACACTGGCCATGATTCAAACCAATCCCTTTTGGATTTAGATTTGGCAGTGGCATCGGCTTCCACATTGAACATTGCTATTAGTTCTATAGGATTTGAATACAAAATGCACAAACATAAGCTATAGTTGTGAGAAACATTAATTTCCTTATTCATGAGCTGAATAAAATTGTGCCTCTTTTTTTAACTCCTTCTACATGCCTAGATTGGAGTCATTAAAAAAAAAAAAAAAAAAAAAAAACTTATCCCGCTCGATAGGGATATGTCTCATAGCTATGGATGACTCGGGAGTATCCCGTCGTTCATTGATTGGCTCTCAAGTTCCCTTTAGCTATGCCAGAGCTCAGTGTCAGCAAGCAAATGCCTACACCTATCGTGACGTGCTTCTCTCTCTTTCTCTTAACTACGGATGACTATACATCTCTCTCTCTCTCTCTCTCTCTCTCTCTCTCTCTCTCTCTCTCTCTCTCTCTCTCTCTTAGCTACGGATGATTCATAAGTCTCCCCTTATCCATTGGCCTTCCAAGTTCGCATTAGTCATGGTACGGAGGGCTGTGTAAGAAATCTAATGGCTGCTCCGATCAAGGCGTATATCTCTGTATCTCATAGAGATTGATGACTCATGGGATTTCCCTTAGTCATTGGACACACTCTCTCTCTCTCTCTCTCTCTCTCTCTCTCTCTCTCTCTCTCTCTCTCTCTCTCTCTCTCTCTCTCTCTCTCTCTCTCTCAATTATACCAGGAAAACTAAGGACGGCACACAGGACATTAATCCACTACGCACCAGCATCGATAATGCAGCGACTATTTAATGCGCTGCCAGCTCATTTAAGAAACATATCAGGAGTAATCATTGGTGTGTTTAAGAATAAGCTCAATAAACACCTAAGATGCATCCCAGACCATCCAAGACTGGAAGATGCAAAATACACCGGAAAATGCATAAGCAACTCTCTGGCGGATATACGATGTGCCTCACACTGAGGGACCTGTGGGAACCTAAACATAGAATAAGGCAATAAGTTAAGGTAAGGGAAGGCTGGGTCATGAAATGGAAAGTGTGGACCGAAAGGAAAATCTCTGCGTTATTATTGTCAAAGATTTGAAGTTCACCAAACAGAGCATAACAGTTGAAAAGAAAGCAGAGAAACTAATAGCTTACACCAAGAGACATTATTATTATTATTATTATTATTATTATTATTATTATTATTATTATTATTATTTGCTAAGCTACAACCCTACGTCGAAAAAATAAGATGATATAAACCCAACAGCTCCAACTGGGAAAAAATAGCCTAGTGAGGAAAGAAAATAAGGAAATAAATAAGTGTATCCTCAAGCAAGGGCACTCGAACCTAAGCCAGTGGAAGACCATGGTACAAAGGCTATGCCGCTATCCAAGACTAGAGAACTATGGTTTGGTTTTAGAGTGACCTTCTCCCAGAAAAGCTGCCTACCATAGCTAAAAAGTCTCATCTACCCTTACCAAGAGGAGAGCAGCCGCTTAACCATTACAGTGCAGTAGTTAACCCCTTGAGCGAAGAATTGTTTGGTAATTTCTGTGTTGTCAGGTGTATGAGGACAAAGAATGATGTGGAAAGAATAGGCCAGACTATTCAGTGTATATGTAGTCAAAGGAAAATGAACCGTAACCAGAGAAAGGGGAAAAATGTAGCCAGTTATATGACCCACAACCTCTCTAGTGGTAGTATCTTAATGGGTGGCTGGTGCCCTGGTCAATTTACTACATATAAAATACAAAAAAACAAGACATTGTACTGCAGTTGCACTTATCATTAGTAAGACCACGTCTTGAATACGGAGTACAATTTTGGTCTCCAAGTATTCAGAACTATGTAGATAGAGTGGAAACTTTGCAAGTTATGGCCACGAAACTAGTTCCAACACTAAGGCAATTTCGATATAGACGGAGGATGGAACGTTTGAACTTACTTGATCTATAAACTCGACGACTAAGGGGGCAGCTAAACGAGACATTCAGAATTCTTAAAGGAATGACAAATGTAGACAACCTCTTCACGCTTAGCACTAATCGTTCCAGAGGTAACGGGTACAAACTGTAATTTAAGAATACAACACAACCCAATATATTAATTTCTTTACATACAAAATAGCAAATACATGGAAGAGACTTTCAGTGGATTTAGTGAACAGTAACACGGTAAACGAATTCAAGAATAAGTTAGACAAGATCGTAAATACTCAAACGTTCAAACTAACTCGCTCTACCGAAGAGCAAATGGGGTCTGCGAATAGACTAGTCTTTGAGACATCCAAAATACTGTACTTTTAACTCCATGTAACTCCTTGTAACTCTCTCTCTCTCTCTCTCTCTCTCTCTCTCTCTCTCTCTCTCTCTCTCTCTCTCTCTCTCTCTCTCTCTCTCATGGATATAGATTACTTACAAGTGTCCCCTCAGTCATTGGTCTTGTAAGCTTTTATTAGTCTGCGACGGGACTGGAGGAGATATTGACATGAAGATAGGTCCCGAACAATTAACTTGATTTAGACAATACAGGTATGTATAGGCCCTCAAGAGGTCACAGAATGGTAATGTTTACATGTGTAGGCTACATTAAAAATAATTTCGTATATCAGAATGATGATAGTGTTGAAATTAGCTTGTTACTTTACGGATTTTTGATGTGCAGTCCAGTGGTGATTGCCACGTAGAAGAAAACTTAGCAAGGCCATATTTTTTTAATGTGCATTGCTTGCTGCACATGCATTACATGGCTCCTCTAAACCAAACATACATATGAAAGGGGGTGACCAAGACGAGAGAATCTTGCATAATAAGATGCCTGTACTCCTCACAAATAGCATAGTGATCCATTCGTCCATTCTTCTTCAGGATGATGTGCAGGTGCAACGACAATGGGCTTAAGGCCTTTTGACAAAGGCCAATTCCCTCCAAGTCGCTGAATGTGCGTTTAGCAGCTGTCAAACGGTTTGGTGGCAAACGTCTGATTTGCAAACACCATTGTCTTGATATGGTAATAGATATCTTGTTTGGCACGAACCATTGGCGTCTGGTGTAGTTCTGAGCAGAAGACGTTGGGATATAAAGGGGAAATAGGTAGGCCTATCTGAACGAGCATTGATGCCCACACCCAATGTGGCGTATTATTATTATTATTATTATTATTATTATTATTATTACTTGCTAAGCTACAACTGTAATTGGAAAAGCATGGTGCTATAAGCCCAGGGGCCCCAACAGGGAAAGTAGCCCAGTGAGGAAAGGAAACAATGAAAATTTAAATATTTTAAGAACAGTAACAACATTAGAATAAATATTTCCTTTATAAACTATAAAAACTTTAACAAAACAAAAGGAAGGAAAATTAGAATAGTGTGCCCGAGTGTACCCTCAAGCAAGAGAACTCTAACCCAAGACAGTGGAAGGCCATGGTACAAAGGTTATGGCACTACCCAAGACTAGAGATCAATGGTTTGATTTTGGAGTGTCCTCGTAGAAGAGTTGCTTACCATAGCTAAAGAGTCTTTTCTACCGTTCCCGAGAGGAAAGTAGCCACTGAACAATTACAGTGCAGTAATTAAACCATTGAGTGAAGAGGAATTCTTTGGTAATCTCAGTGTTGTCAGGTGTATGAGGACAGAGGAGAATCTGTAAAGAATAGACCAGTCTAGTCGGTGTATGTGTGGGGAAGGGGAAAGTGAACCGTAACCAGAGAGAAGGATCCAATGTAGTACTGTCTGGTCAGTCAAAGAACCCCGTAACACTCTAGTGGTAGTATCTCAACGGGTGGCTGGTGGCCTGGCCAACCTACCACCTATCTCTGTCATTATCTCATGAATATTGATGACTCCCGGTAATCTTGTAATTATTGAGATAACATTAGTTATGGCAAATTTATGTGACAGCAATCACATGCCTACACCCCTCGTGGAAAGGGATTTCACGTCTCTCTCTCTCTCTCTCTCTCTCTCTCTCTGACCTATCGATACCTCATCATGAGAAATTGCTGCCAGGCAGCGAAAATGATTTTCTGTTGGACAATGTGAATTGGTAGCGATAATTTTTCTCTGCCACCCCGATTTCTTTTCTATTTTAGTAGTTTGTTTTTATCATTTATTTGAGTATCTGTACTTCTATTTTATTATAAATCCTTCAGAAGGAGGATCTTCAGTTTTCCGTATTTCCGCCCAATTATGTGCCTCACTTCCTCTTTTGTTCCTAGTTAGTAATTTTTTTATGTTGATGTTCTTATTTCTATTGATATCAAAAGTATAAAAGACGTGATCATCTTCAACGCTTGAGAATAATCTTTAGCTTTCCATCGTTCTCGTATAGAATATCTCTCAAGGGCATAATCTTGACGTATAGGTTCTTCATTTTGTATTAATTTATGTTTTGTATATCTAACTTGAATAAAAGATCTTTACACCTAACATGGTGTATTTTTCTGTGCTGAAGAATTAGTCCTTCTAGTCTTTCATTGTTTTTGGTTAAAAACCAGTTTATTATATTCTATTAGATATTTATATATGCTAGAAATATGTTTATATTGATGAAATAAGATATGTATGTGAGCCCTGTTAGGTATTTGTATCTACGGAAATTATGCAGTGTAGGCAATCTCCGGTTCCAAGAAAATTGCAGTTCATCGCAATTCAGCGTTAGGTATCGAGATTTTTAACAGTGTCACTAAAATAGAAATAGAACACTAAAAATCTGTTTATGGGGAGATTTTATTGGCTATAATCCAGGTTCGTGTATCTTTAAACCAGAGGTATAAATTTGAATGGTAGACGAAAATATAAAAACCTCAAAATTTTATATTGGATTTACAAAAAGAATCGTGACGCAAGATTTTAAAGGAGGAAGTAGAAGAGATTTGATGACTGGAGAGTGAACAGTGGAGAAATAGCAGTGTGTCAACCCCTGCTGAATGTATTCCAGTGGTGTCACCATTCAACACTAAACTGACCACTCAATCCAATACCAGGCTAGAAACTTCCTCGAAGTTTAAAAAGTCAACCCGAAATAAAACATTATTCAGTCCACTCACACAACTGAGCTTCGAGGTATCCCCTTGATCTAAAGGCTCTGTCGCACTGTAGCGTGTAGCATCATCGTACGCCAGCGTATGCCTAGAAAATTTCATATGCTGGCATACGCTGATATAAGACAAAGGTAAGTTAGCATAAGTTGGCATAAGTCTGTATACGGTGAGATACGCTGACGGCTGAAAAAATTTGTGCATGCCAAAAAAATTTAAGCGTGTATATATATATATATATATATATATATATATATATATATATATATATATATATATATACACATGTATAATATATATATATATGTATATATATACATATATATATATATATATATATATATATATATATATATATATATATATATATATATATACATATATATTATATATATATATGTATATATATGCATATATATATATATATATATATATATATATATATATATATATATATATATATATATATATATGTAAATATCACCCACGAATGGCATTTAATACCGAATTCTATCTTGGGAATATATATCCACTTGGAATTCATTTTATGGTAACAGCTTCTGGCCGGGTGGGGATTCGAACCACCACCTGTACGGCTGGAAACCATGCTGGCAGGGACCCTACCGACCGAGCTATCAAGAGAGACTAAAAGTTTATGACAAGTCCCCCTACATATTCCTGTCGAATTCAGGAATCTGTTCATAGACTTGAAATAAACCCATCTCCACCATGATAGCTGAATCGTGAGTTTGCAACACGTGGTTATTTTAATGAACATATATCACAAGCACACGTGATTTTAATTAATGTAAATATCACCCACGGTCGGTAGGGTCCCTGCCAGCATGGTTTCCAGCCGTACAGGTGGTGGTTCGAATCCCCACCCGGCCAGAAGCTGTTACCATAAAATGAATTCCAAGTGGATATATATTCCCAAGATAGAATTCGGTATTAAATGCCATTCGTGGGTGATATTTACATTAATTAAAATCACGTGTGCTTGTGATATATGTTCATTAAAATAACCACGTGTTGCAAACTCACGATTCAGCTATCATGGTGGAGATGGGTTTATTTCAAGTCTATGAACAGATTCCTGAATTCGACAGGAATATGTAGGGGGACTTGTCATAAACTTTTAGTCTCTCTTGATAGCTCGGTCGGTAGGGTCCCTGCCAGCATGGTTTCCAGCCGTACAGGTGGTGGTTCGAATCCCCACCCGGCCAGAAGCTGTTACCATAAAATGAATTCCAAGTGGATATATATTCCCAAGATAGAATTCGGTATTAAATGCCATTCGTGGGTGATATTTACATTAATTAAAATCACGTGTGCTTGTGATATATATATATATATATATATATATATATATATATATATATATATATATATATATATATATATATATATATATGTGTGTGTGTGTGTGTGTGTGTGTGTGTGTGTGTGTGTGTGTATTTGCATCATTGGACTTTTTATCTTTCGAAGTTTTGGCCACAGAAGGTGCTGTCCAAGACCAACACAGACATAGTAGACTTGGTGCATGCCTTAGTGTTTGCAATAGATCTTTCCAGATGAGATAGTCGCATCTCCTTTCCCGCTTGGGTTGTAACTAGCGACAATTAACTAGCTACCTGCTACACAATTTACTTCATAGGTCAACGTGTCTATAAGTATACCGGTCTCCAAGAAACTGAAATTAGCCGAGGAACAGAGTCAAGGTTTATAATACACCTTGAGCACAGTAACGTCTGGGCCACAATTTTATATAAAGTTGATATGAACTGCCAACATCCGTAACTTGTTTGCTATATCCGAGGTCCTTGGCTATATTACTGATCGACGAATCAGCGAACTTAAGCAACAGTGGATCTGATTAGTACATGGATGGGTGACCAGCAAGATGAGACAACTGCTGTAGGGACAACCCCGTGACCATCCGTGAGTCGGCTCCTAGGGATAGTAACATCACTTCATAAATTCTTTCTGAAAATGGATGGCTAATACCCCTAAAGGGGGAAAAGGGCGTTTGGTTGGAAGCGACCTCCCTTTCATTTGAAGAGGTTAGGGTTCGATCCCAGTATGAGATTGAAATTTATTTCTATTTGAGCATAATATTGTGTTGATTTTCATCTATATATATATTTGTTCCAACACAATATACTCAGCGAGAACCACTTTCTCTAGGAGGAGGGTCCTTGACCTCTCAATCTCGACCAAGATTTTCCCGCGCTACCCCCCTATCTCGCTCCATATAGTTTCTACCCCCGCCGCCAGGATAAGCCCTGCGGCCCGGATTAAGGCAGGTCACTGCTTTCCCGGGTCAGGATGCCCATTAAGTTCTTGGTCGTGAGATGTAAAACATCTCACCCTCTCGCTTAAACTCTCGATCCTTTGGCGCGTTGTGATCCCACGTGTTTCCAGTGTGGGGACTTGTGTTTTTTCTGCGATAGTGCGTTTTCGCAAAGTGTTCTCAGTACGTTCCCCTTGCGTATATCCAGTGTTCCTGTAACTCGTTAGTGTTGGCTCTTCGTGTGCGTACGATGGAGCATGTGCGTCGTTGCCCTGGTCCTAGAGCAGGAAAGTCGTGTGGGGCTTTCCTCTCTAAGTCAGAAGTGGACCCTCATTCCCTTTGTTCCACGTGCAGGGGTAAAGTTTGTTCCTCCTCGGACACGTGTCCCGAGTGCGTGAGTTGGGACGGCATTCAGTGGGTACGGTATAGTACCAAGAAAAAGAAGTCGTCGAAGCGTTCCCCCAAGAAAGTGAGTGGCGTGTCCTCTTTACAGTCGGTCAGTGATCGGTCCGACGAAGC
The DNA here is from genome assembly GCF_036898095.1 of Palaemon carinicauda. Classification (NCBI taxonomy): domain Eukaryota; kingdom Metazoa; phylum Arthropoda; class Malacostraca; order Decapoda; family Palaemonidae; genus Palaemon; species Palaemon carinicauda. The sequence continues at coordinate 82,185,002 of NC_090731.1, forward strand.
CTCGGCCTCTCCGTCTCCTTCGCAGAGGAGTGGGCAACAAGCCCCCAGTGTTATTGTTAGCCATAGTGTTCTCCCCGGTGAACCTAGTGTGAGGGAGGAACCAAGGGCTGGCCCCCCTGGAGAGAACGGAAGGGCCGCCAGTGCTTTGGGGGAATCGGGCCACGTGGCAGGGGATCACGCTTCCTCAGAAGACCCAGTGTGGGGCAGTGTGGCGATTTCAGACTCCCCCCCGCCCTCGTAGGCCGGTGCGTCGGGTTCTCCCCCTCCAGAGGACAACCACGCTAGAGTTCGCCGCCCGAGTAGCGATGCCTTCGGGTGGAAATTGCCGAAGACTCCGGGGAGGTCACCGCTAAGGATGGACGTGTCCCTGGGTCCCTGGCCTGCTAGCAGGGACAGAGTAGACTCGGTGCCCTCGATCTCTACAGCAGTTCCCGAGGACTTCCTCCAGCATCCTGTCTCGGACGATCGATGGCGAAGAGCCTCCCCCGCGCATCACTCGAGCAGTCGTTATGCGAGGAACGTGGCGCCCTCGGACTCTTCGGAAGCTGATTCATCCTCCGGAGGAGAACGCAGGGAGAAACGGCACCGGATGAGAGAGCGGACCGATAGTGATCGTTCCCGCTCCAGGTCGAGGTCGGGGCACAACAGGAAGCGCCCACGCTCTCACTCCCGTAAGTACAAGAGGGAGGTCTCTCCCGGCGGCGAATGGGTCTACGTCCCCTCAGGAGAGTCCAGAAAGCACCGCTCTCCAGACTCTCGGTCCAGTGAACGAGCCTCTAGGTTGTCACTGCCTACACACAGCCTAGAACCGCTCGACCTGCCACGCAGGAAGGACCTCGCTCTTAGGCACAAGTCCTCGAGGCCTTCGGTTCACCCCGCCCAGCGGGGGGAAGCGCGCTTCCGAGAAGGCAGCCCGACCGAACCAGCCCGGCTGGGGCGGTCGTCGAGCAGGAAGGACCGGTTTCCGGGGTCGGGTCATCCCACCGGGACCGTGTCCTCCTCTTCCAGAGCCTTGGGGCAGTCGAAAGTCCTCCCGGAGTCGGTGGCCCCCGCCCTACGGCGAGACCCACCCGCGTACGGGGCGCCCTACGGTTACGGGCCGTCCGCCCTGGAACCGAGAGGAGAACGCCCGGTCTACCGCCCAAGCACGGCGCCCCTACGCCAAGCCGAGGCCTCGGCCGACGGAGGCGAGGCTTCCCCGTCGGAGGACTCCGCCTACAGAAGGGTGGTAGGTCTTGTCAGAAGGCTCCATGGAATTCCGGAACCCTCGGCGCCTAAGGGGAATGCCTGGAGGTCGAGCCTCTTGAGATATACTCACCGTGACGTCCTTCCGAAGTCCTCCCTGGCCCTGCCTCTCGCCCCAGACCTAGTACTGGGACAAGAATACATCGACAACTTGGTGGCCAGCAGTGCGGAGGCCCCCAAGTCCCAGAGTGCCTCCAAACTCCTCCAGGGTCTCAAACTACAGGGCAAAGTTTATATCCCGGAAGGACGGCGCCCAGGTCCCTGTAGGGTGGACCCAGCCTTGGACATCCTGGGACAGGGCGGCTCGGACGAAAGGGCCTATTCAGCCCCTGTTTCCTTCTCACCCTCTGAAGCCGGCATGATGGAGGAGATGTCAAGAGATATGGTTAACGTCTCCTCATGGCTGGACTGGTGGGCCTCCACGTTGGTTAACGTACAGGCCTCCACAGACCCCGACGATCCTGAGCAACAAGGTCTCCTGTCGGACCTTCTCACCTCCGGGGGGAAAGCCCTCAAGTTTATGGCTTATCAGGCACTCTCCTTGACGGCCAACTGGGTCCTTCGAAAGCGGGACACAGTGCTTTCCAAGTTGACAAGAAAAATCCCGGACAGAGAGGCTCGAATGGTTCGTAGCCTACCCCTAGGAGGCGAGTCGCTGTTTCCGTTGAAGGAACTAGAAGTGCTGATGGAGAAGGTGTCCAAAAGGAGAGAGGCCAACGTCCCCAAACAAACATCCTCCAGGAGGCCGCCTTACAGGAGGTCAGTCTCAGATAGTGCCGTGACCCCTCAGGCTAACCCCAGCTCTTCGAGGAGGGACGCCCCCGCCTCCTCCTGGACATCAACTCCACAGCCCTCCCGCAGGGGAGCTCCAGCTTCTGCCAGCTCCTTCAGGTCAGGATACTCCGCCTCGAAGAGAGGCAGATCAGGCCGCCCCTCTAGGAGAAGGTAGAGGGAGAGGCCCCCTACTCCCGCCCAGGCCTCGGGTTGTGGGATTCATCAGACCATATTGGCAAGCATGGAAAACGCATGGGGCGGATGCTTGAACGGTGTCCGTCCTGAAAGAAGGCTACAGGATCCCCTTCATAGTGGATCCACCCCCTCTTATTCCAGCCACCCAGACAGAATGGTTGGCTCCCAGGGACCCGTTGAAAAGGGCTACCCTGCAAAAAGAAGTTTCCTCCATGTTGGAGAAGGGAGCCATGGAAGAAGTCCTTCTCCCAGGGCCAGGCTTCTACAGCCGCCTGTTCCTGGTGGAGAAAGCAACGGGGGGGGGGGGGGGGGTGGAGACCGGTGATAGACCTGTCGGCCCTCAACAAGTTCGTCAAGAAGACGAACTTCAAGATGGACACCCCAAAATCCGTCCTGATGTCCTTGAGGGAGAAAGATTTTATGATGACGGTCGACCTCAAGGACGCGTACTTCCAGATTCCGGTCCACCCGTCGAGTCGGAAGTTCCTCCGGGTAAAATGGGGCTCCCAGATCCTGCAGTTCAGGACCCTCTGCTTCGGCCTGTCGACGGCCCCTCAAGTGTTCACGAGGGTCTTCGCGACGGTCTCAGTATGGGCTCACGAACGAGGTATCCGCCTCATCCGATACCTGGACGACTGGTTTCTCCTTTCCAGCTCAAAGGCCCTCTTGGAAGAGCAAGGGAAGGACCTCCTCCAGTTCTGCAGGAGTCTGGGAATCATTATCAACCTGGAGAAATCGAACCTAACTCCATCCAACAGAATGGGGTACTTGGGGATGACGTTGGACACCGTGCAGGGGAAGGCCTTCCCCTCGGAAGACAGGATACAGAACCTCATCAAGATCATTCAGCCGTTCCTGTCGGAGCTTCCCAGGAAGGCGAAAGACTGGCAGAGGCTGATAGGTCACCTGGTCTCATTAGAGAAACTGGTTCCCCAAGGGAAGATACGGCTCAGACCCGTACAATGGAACCTCAAGGCTCTATGGTCCCAGACAGGCTCTCAGAAAACATTGATTCCGGTCCTTCCGGACACGAGAGCAGCCTTAAAATGGTGGCTATGCCAGTCGAACTCCCTCAAGGGGATGCCCCTCGGGTCCTGTCCCCCCGAGTTTCTCCTGTTCACAGACGCCTCCAGCCTAGGGTGGGGAGCCCACCTGCGGGAGGAAACAGCAAGCGGGACCTGGTCGGAGACCGAAAAGCAACTCCACATCAACGTCCTGGAGCTAAAAGCAGTACAAAAGGCATGTCTGCACTTTGCAAGTCAGTTGAAGGGAAACACCGTGGCCCTAATGTGCGACAACGCCACGGTGGTAGCCTACATCAAGAAACAAGGTGGCATGAAGTCGAAGGAACTGTGCGACCTCACCGTAAACATCCTGCATTGGGCGGAGGACGAGCACCAGGTGATACTTCTAGCAAGGTTCATCCCCGGGAAAAGGAACGTGCTAGCCGACGGCCTCAGCAGGATAGGTCAGATAGTAGGGACGGAATGGTCCCTACACCCAGAAGTGGCCAGACTCATCCTTCAACGCTGGGGCTCCCCGGTGATGGACCTCTTCGCAACGAAGCTCAACGCCAAGTTACCGGTTTATTGCTCCCCGGTACCAGACGAAGGAGCAGCCCTAGAAGACGCCTTCCAGCACAAGTGGGACAACCTGGACGTATATGCCTTTCCCCCCTTCACGCTGCTAAGGCAGGTGCTCAACAGAGTAAGAACCTCCCAAAAACTAAAGATGACTTTGGTAGCGCCCTGGTGGCCGGAGAGAGAGTGGTTCGCGGATCTAAAAGACCTGGCAAGCCATCCGCCGTGGCCTCTGCCCCCCAGGTCAGATCTACTGAGTCAACCTCACTTCCTCAAGTTCCACGACAACCCTCTCTCTCTTCGCCTTCACGCCTGGAGACTATCGAGCGGCTTCTGAAGAAGGAGGGGTACTCCTCCTCCATAGCTAAGAGGATGTCCCTATACCTAAGAAAATCCTCTACCGTGGTCTACCAGGCGAAGTGGGCCGCCTTTACGAAGTGGTGCGCGGAAAAACACATAAGACCTCTTAAAGCCTCGGTCCCTGACATAGCTGACTTTCTCGTGTACCTTAGGGATAAAATAGGGATGTCAATCCCAGCTATTAAAGGAGTACGAGCAGCCTTAGGCCAAGTCTTTCTCCTGAAAGGCATCGACCTGGGGACCTCGAGACACATAGGGATGCTGATTAGAAGTTTCGAGCAAGCCTGTCCTCCTCAAGCCAGGAGAGTGCCCAGATGGGACCTGGCGAAGGTCCTGAAAATGCTGTGTCGTCCTCCCTTTGAACCCCTCAAAGATATCGGGGACAAAGATCTCACCCTCAAGACTGTCTTCTTGCTAGCCTTGGCTTCAGCTAAGAGAGTAGGTGAGATCCACGGTCTCTCCTACGACGTGGCACACTCCAAAGGGTGGAGGGAGGTATCCTTCAAGTTCGTACCCTCCTTTGTAGCAAAGACTCAGAATCCAGCAGTCTGGGACCCGAGGTTTGAAGGCTTCTCAATTCCGGCCATCCCCAAGACAGGCAATACGGAAGACCTGAAGTTATGCCCAGTCAGGACGCTCAGGAAGTACCTGGAAAGGACGGCTCATCTCTGCCCAGGTGCCAAGAACCTCTTCGTCTCTTCAGGTGTTAATAAGAAGCAAGTGTCCAAGAACACTATTTCCTTCTGGCTGAGACAAGTCATCACTAGGACTTATGAAGAGGACAAGGTGGCAGTACCAGGCACTCCCCGCCCCCATGACATCAGAGGCCTGAGCACTTCCTTGGCCTTTGAGAGAAACATGGCAGTGGGGCAGATCCTACAGGCCGGCACTTGGTCACACCAGTCGACCTTCACGGCCCACTATCTCAAAGACTACTCAAGAAAGTCTTTGGATGGATTCTCCATTGGGACAGTCATCGCCGCCCTCCAAGCTGTGTAGCGGCAGGCTAGAAGACGTCCCCAACAGTGAATAGACTCGTCCCTACTTCTTCAGGAGAAGACTCAGTAGAGAAGATGTGAAGAGGTAAGTCTTAAAATATAAGCGTAAGGTTTCCGCTGTTACCCCCTATCCGCTCTCTGTACCCCCGCATTCCGTAGCCCTCCAGGCACTATGTGCCAGACCAAGTGGCAGAATGGCTCTCCCGCCTCCTAAGGTGTAAGTCTCCTAGAGAAAGTGGTTCTCGCTGAGTATATTGTGTTGGAACAAATCAAAAATTTTAAACAATTTTTATTTTTCCTAACATACTCACCGAGAACCACTTTCGGGTAATGGCCCTCCCGTCCGTCCCCGAGTGCCATTCTTCCATTGCCGGGTTGGGCTAAACGGTGAACTTAATGAGCATCCTGACCCGGGAAAGCAGTGACCTGCCTTAATCCGGGCCGCAGGGCTTATCCTGGTGGCGGGGGTAGAAACTATATGGAGCGAGATAGTGGGGTAGCGCGGGAAAATCTTGGTCGAGATTGAGAGGTCAAGGACCCTCCTCCTAGAGAAAGTGGTTCTCGGTGAGTATGTTAGGAAAAATAAAAATTGTTTAAAATTTTTGATATATATATATATATATATATATATATATATATATATACAAAAATATGCTGTATATATATATATATATATATATATATATATATATATATATATATATATATATATATATATATATATATATATATATATATATATATATATATATATACACACATATATATATACACACATATATATATATATATATATATATATATATATATATATATATATATATATATATATATATATATATATATGTATATATGTATACATATATATATATATATATATATATATATATATATATATATATATATATATATATATATATATATATATATATATATATCTGACCTTTGCTTTGGTTAAAGTTTGCTTTAGAAACTTGAGGATTCTCGATCGCCATGTCCAATGAAATCTGTAGTGTATTATCTCTACCCTTATATGACCTTTATTTAGAATTTTGAATTTTTTCTTGAATATCTATCAATGACCTTCACAAAGCGAACAACATCATTTTATCCAGATGATGATTATCATATTATTTATAATAAGAACATAATTAGATTACAGTTTTTATTAATATTAGTATTATTATTGCTGCATTTTCTTAATGAATTGCCGTGTGAAGCTATGTTATGAAAGGTGTTCTCACTGAACATGGCAGGCACTCCAAAAATATGCAGGTTAATGCTTTCCTGTTCAATTTTGTAAGCACGGACTGCATGTTAATGCTGACATTTTCAGGAGGATATTTCCAGTTAACCCGGTGTTCGCCACGGAACTGACCTGCTCTTGGCGTTTTTGCGCATGCAAACAACTAAATTAAGCGTAACAAACAACATATTGATGGGTACAGTAGCAGCGAACATACTAATAGCAACGAAGTAAATTGTTCGTTTATGAACTAAGATTTTTAATTACTTGTCGCATGTTTCAAAACGAACGTTTATTTATCATTTATTATGACAATAGGTCACCATACAAAAGCCGCACCGAAGAAGTCTCTTAGCAGAATTAGCTAAGTTTTGTGACGGGCCGAGAGGGGAGTTGTGAACTCAAAGGCAGATTGAAAACGACTGAGTTATATATTAAGGAACACTCTTCTTTATATACAAAACCTCAAGGCAACAGGACATAACATGTTCGAGAGACAGACAATGTTCAGAGCAAAACAGCAGACATGAATTTTCTTGTTCGTTTGAGTGCGAGGGAAGAGCGAAGATACAAGCATATTATATACAAAAGGAATTATGTACAATTGTGTGACACATGGTTGGTACATGGCTCCCCCTCTAAAAATGACATACTGAACATGTTAAATAGGTGCCCTGAATCTGGAGAGGTAGTAGTAAAAACTGTGCCGATTAGCGACTGTGAGTGGCTGTAGAAGTCGTTGGTTTGGGTGCGAGCGAGTGGTGGATGATGGGTGGCTGTTGCCGCTCCGGCTCGTCACGGGGTAGGCGAGTGTGTCCTACGGCATTCATAGGCGTGTGTGTCCTATGGCATTCATAGGCGTGTGTGTCCTACGGCATTCATAGGCGAGTGTGTCCTACGGCATTCATAGGCGTGTCCTACGGCATTCATAGGCGTGTCCTACGGCATTCATAGGCCTACGGCGTTCATAGGCGTGTATGTCCTACGGCATTCATAGGCGTGTATGTCCTACACCATTCACGTCAGCTTCGGTTGAAGTTGAATAGGTGTCCTCTTCGTCACGAGTGGAGGCGTTGATGGAGGTTTTGATGATCATGAAGTTGCTGTCCATAAGGGCACGAAGTAGGTTCACCTCACGAGGAGAGCCATCTGCGGCAGGTTGCAGGCGAGTGATACTGGTCATTTTCCCGAGGGTGAGCGAAGCCCTTTGGTCCCCCAACGGTTGTTGAGAGCTGAAAAGGCGTTGCTATACGGGCGGCTGGCGACGGCGAGTACTGCTGCAGAAGGTATGCGTTGACGGCGTCATAGTAACGGTGAGAGGTGGAGGGGGGATAGGGAGGCGGGACCGCGGGAGGAGCGAGTCACTCCGGGGTCACCAATGTGACGGAGCCGAGAGAATGGTTGTGAGATCAAAGGCAGATTGGAAACGACTGAGTTATATATTAAGGAACACTCTTCTTTATATACAAAACCTCAAGGCAACAGGTCATAACATGTTCGAGAGACAGACAATGTTCAGAGCAAAACAGCAGAAATGAATTTTCTTGTTCGTTTGAGTGCGAGGGAAGAGCGAAGATACAAGCATATTATATACAAAAGGAATTATGTACAATTGTGTGACACATGGTTGGTACAGTTTCATTCCAATAAACTAAGCTTTGTACGTACGTGCTTTTGTACAATCGTCAGTATACATAATTATATCTGATCCTGCTAATGACGTTAGCTCATCCTACAAATAAAGTTTGTTTGCTTGTTTTTATAGCGTCACGTCACACAGAACAGCCAGGAGCAAACCCACTCTTTCGTCCACGTACTGCATGTGTGGCTCCCTTGAAATTTAATGATTGCACTTTTGGTTTGTTCTCGGTTGTACGATGCTTTCATTCTCCCAGAGAGAAGGATCCAATAAAGTGCTGTCTGGCCAGTCAAAGGACCCAAGAACTCTCTTGCGGTAGTATCTCAAGTGTTCCAACACATGAAAGTCATATCCAAATAAATTCAGGAAAGTAGGCTTAAAGAAAACAGTTTAGTTTAGCAACAGTATTATGCACATCAACAGATCTCCAGGGGAGAAAGAGGGCCCCGGTTAAATTCGACGGCAGTATCAAATCGAAAATATTTTTTCTTTATGATATGGAGTTCCGTACCTTAATGTATCTCGACCATCACATAAATCAGTGTATTTAAAGAGCTTGTTGTATATCTTAACAGATAAATCAAGAGGTAAAGCCATTGGCCATTTCAGCGACACTTGATACAGGGGTCAATTCTAACTCTGTCTGGCATCTTGTAATCAATTATGAAATTGGGTCTGCTATCAATGGGAAGGTTTCAATGAGGGAATCTCTCACAATCAAAACATAGTCAATGCAAAATCCATCTCTCTCTCTCTCTCTCTCTCTCTCTCTCTCTCTCTCTCTCTCTCTCTCTCTCTCTCTCTCTCTCTCTCTCTCTCTCTCCTTTTATCTGGTTTGTTGCTTTTATTTAATGATGCTTGACTATGAGAATGGAATTGGTTATTTTGATCAAAACAAATATATCATAAAATAGTTTTATTATTCCTCTTGTGTATTTTTGTTGTAGTTAATGTCGTCCTGGTATAATTTTTTTTTCAAATCCTCTCTCTCTCTCTCTCTCTCTCTCTCTCTCTCTCTCTCTCTCTCTCTCTCTCTCTCTCTCTCTCTCTCTCTCTTTTCTGAAACCTGGCTTACAATGTATGTTTATCCAAAAATTTCTCACTTCCGTATGTTTCTGTCATTTGCATAAAAAAAGTAAAAAATTCCAAAATTCCATTATAGAAATGGGGAACTAGATTGAAGAGTGAAAGGCAGAGCCTAAATAACAGACTCATGGATCTTATATATTGATATTTGTAGGTAGTAGGTTGGCCAGGGCACCAGCCACCCGTTGAGATACTACCGCTGAGAGTTATGGGGTCCTTTGACTGGCCAGACAGTACTACATTGGACATTCCAAAATCAAACCATTGTTCTCTAGTCTTGGGTAGGGCTATAACCTCTGTACCTTGGTCTTCCACTGTCTTGGGTTAGAGTTTTCTTGCTTGAGGGTACACTCGGGCACACTATTCTATCGATTTCTTTTCCTCTTGTTTTATTAGTTGTTATAGTTTATATAGGAAATATTTATTTTGATGCTGTTACTTTTCTTAAAATATTTTATTTTTCCTTGTTTCCTTTCCTCACTGGGCTATTTTCCCTGTTGGAGCCGCTGGGCTTATAGCATACTGCTTTTCCAACTAAGGCTGTAGCTTAGCAAGTAATAATAATAATAATGATAATAACAATAATATGTCTGTCGATTTTTCAACTATTGCGTTTCCTCTTCTTTACGTAACAGAGATTAAGTTATTTGCTCTTGCATCAAGCCTTCATTTTTCTCGCCATTTGAATTCTTTCAGTTGGATGTATTGGAACACATTAAGAAAGATGCGCATTCAGGTTAACAAAGGAATTACGGAACACTATCACTTAATGTTAAGGAGCATTGATTTTCCATTATTATGAAACAAAATATGGAGGAGCAATAGTTGTCAGCCGTGTCTTCTATCAACACCTGTTTTATAGGAATAACGGATAAGGACTCATTACACTATCATGTACACTATCAGCCATTTCATTAACGCAACTCAATACAACCATACAGAGGTTCACAAGCAATATAAACTTACTTTGGTAGATAATAAAGGTCGAATTGACGAAAAATTAAGTTAGAGGAAATTCGAGCAAGGTGCCATCATAGCCCATGTTTAGTTTGTGTGATCACTGAATATTTTTCTTTTAGTTAGTAAGAGAAAAGGAGTTTTAAACCCCCTTTTGTTTTTTGTGTTTCTTACGAGGTGTTTATTTTCTGGTTCCAACTTATTTCATTGTAATGATTTTAACAGTGATGTTGCAAAGTAGCTTTTATTAAAAGTTTTATTATAAATTTAAGGAGTAAGAAAATGCATTGAGTTGATTATTTCAGATAATTAAAGCTGCATCCTCTCATTCTTATATTTCAGAAAATGCTGAAATAACAGGAGAATCTCCGAAATTCGATAGACTGTCGCCAGGATGACCTCCATTTGCAGTCAAATAAGGCGGAAGGTTTGGTCTCTATGGTTGGTTCTTGCTTTGTTTCTTTCCACCTTTGTGGTGGGAGGATCTAACCAAGATGCCTCTCACGGGTCGATTGACACTTCTCGCTTGCCTTGGGAGTCTCGTAACACCCACAGAGGCACCCACCACCCAAATCACAACCCCCATCACCGTGACATCGTAGATCGCACAACGGCCAGAAGCTCTTGGTACGAAGTTAGTGGCCTTCGAGGTGCCAGTGGTAGACGACAAGATGTCACCTCTTCCCAGCATCCGTCCACCCAAAACCCATTTGATTATTCCCACCAGAGGTCTTCTTATCACCAGCCGCTAGAGCACGAGCACCCACCAGCTCCTCCTGTCCCTCCCCCTCCGTATCAACCTTCCTCACACAGGAGCCCAAGCGGAGCAAGACCTGGTGGCCGGTCCTCGGGAACTTACGCCAGTGATCATTCCAGACCGGAAAGTATTGGCGCTCAGTTTCCGTCATCATCTTCTTCATCTTCCTCTTCATCATTCCAAAGTCGATCTAGCACAGGCCAGAGATGGCGACCTTACAGCCAAGGGCATCCTGTGCACAGTTCGTGGGGTGACATCCATATGGCTCATCGTCCAACCACCCCCAGGAGGGATAAGAGACCGAATATTGTCTTAATCATATCGGATGATCAGGATGTTGAATTAGGTGAGTCTTCTTCAGATCTTGGGTGTGTATATTATTAATAAGGTAGCATTATTATTTCAAGCCATAGAGTTCATTATTGGTATGTATTTTTTTCATTCTTAATCAGTTTTGTTAGGTTTAATTAGATCTCGCTCCTCAAGCTTTGAATAATGTTTTTGTAAGCGTTCTTTGCTTTCATTTAAGATATTTTCATTCTCCTTGTCACTTCGCACGGTTATTCACTATTTTTTTTCTTAATTTCTTTAGCATTCTCTTACTTCAGCTCTGAAAGTATGACCTTTAGCACATATTCCCTTATCCATAATTGCTCACTATTATACTTTGATGCTCGCTGGCAATTCCTTCTACTCACATTTGCATGATATTTTGCCTCCCGTTCTTGAATATTTTGTTTTTATTTCTGATATGTGTTTATTTACTCATGCAACTAACTAGTGCACAACTTCATGGATGCTTGATATTTTGTAATGTATATTTGTCTTCCTGATTTATTGGCATATACATAACCACCGTCCTTCGCTTAATTCGTCGTCGCCTAATTCGTCTGAATCCTATTTTTATTTTGTTATACATAACTTTCGGTTCATGTGTCTATCAATTTCTAATATCACTTATTATTTAATCTCTTTCGTGTGGTGTTGAAAATTCTTATTATCTCAAGATGATTTTGATATATTACGCCAATATCTTTGCTTCCAAGCATCAAGTATAAGAGAATTACTTGGAATGCGAAAAAAAAAAAAAAAACATATTTGCAAACAAGTAGTTGCCTCTTAAACTTTTTATTTTCCCATTCTTTGAAATTCTACTGAATTAAATGTTTATTATTTTTTTCAGAAATCACATTTCTATTTGTGGATTTTTTATCAACTGTTTTACAAATGTGATAGTTGCCCTGTGTGTGTATATATATATATATATATATATATATATATATATATATATATATATATATATATATATATATATATATATATATATATATGTATGTATATATATACACACAGACACACACACACATATATATATATATATATATATATATATATATATATATATATATATATATATATATATATATATATATATATATATACACTTATATATGCGATAAATTTTGCATATTTAGACGTATTCAAATAAGCCATATATTTTAATACATTAATGTCTGGATTATCTTACTGACCTTGGGATCAGAGCCCCAGGTGGAAACACTCAAAGACAATAGCATCTGACCGGCCGGGATTTAATTCGTTTGAATCCCGGTCGGTCAGATGCTATTGTCTTTGAGTGGTTTCGCCTGGGGCTCTGATCCAGAGGTCGGTAAGAGAATCCAGACACTAATGTATTAAAATATGTGGTTTATTTGATATATATATATATATATATATATATATATATATATATATATATATATATATATATATATATATATATATATATATATATATACTATATAGTGTTATTTTGCAATGTTTTTTGTTCAGTTCCGGATGAAAGTGATTTACCTGGCGAATCGTCGCTGAATTGTAAAGGAGTCTACGTTGGGTTCGGTTGCTATTAACCTACCTTTAATGTAGCATTTCTTTGTACTATTAAACTTATTCTGTAATAACAGAGTTTTAAGTTGGTTTTATTTGGATAAATGAACTGCACAAATTACGTCATTGAATCGAATTTATTTTCAAACATGTAGTTAAAGGTATTAAACAGTCAAATCATTCTTTTGTATATATCAACACTTCAACTCAATCGTTATACGTAAAAGTATGCACGTCTACAAACACACATCAGTCATAGAAATCCAAGCAATTCTTTTCATATATATTCTTAATATGAAATATTTAGAAATGAGTATTAGACGACTTTTGTGCAAAAGATAAGAATCTAAACCATCTTACGTTTCTTATTTTTTCCCCTTAGAAATAAGGAAATTAATAAACTATATAGGAGAAGTAATAGTAAAAAAGATGAAATATCTGGCAATCAGTAACAACGTTAAAATAGATCTGTCATATATAAACTGCGAAGAGATAATCATATCATGTCTATTTGTTTAACATAAAAACCGTCACTGTGAGTCTGAATGAAGGAAGCAGCACCGATTCAACTGTCTTGTTAAGTCACAGCTGGAATAAAACTTCTAGAATACTGTGTCGTGTTGATCCTTATGAAGGAGAAAGCAAGGCTTACAATTAACTGCATACTTAGTTAGAGACTCAGGTTTGTATAGCTAGGAAAAGTAGAAATCACTGAAAATTTTATGTTTTTAAGATAATTGCACTGCTTTTTGTATTTACTTCAGAATTTTGCAGTATTCCTATAACACTCTGCTTCTGATTTATCTAACTTTTTCCCAGTGCGTGATGGTATTTCTTTTTCATTAATGTCTAACTGTCATTCGTAAATGTGTTTTGTTGCTGCTTGGTGTGCCTCTCTAATTGTATGTTCCGGAGTATATTGCTGTACTTTCCCTTTTTTGAATTATGGCATGACATATGTAGGTCACTGTTAGCGGCCTCTAATGATATATTTGTTTTACTATATAACATATGCCTTAGTATATTGTTGGGTTTCTGGTTCCAGCTGTGTATGTCTTTATATTCTAATGTTTTGCGAGCTGATATGTTTTGTGCTTCATGTCTAGTGACAATAAAGGGTTTCATTGTAGGCTGTGTCTGGAGATGCCTTCTGCATCTCATGTTGAGAAGCTTTCACCTATAGTGTGTTGCAATTATTTTACTTCTGGTGCATGAGGTTATAGAAGAGTTTAGTTTTAGATTTCTTTTAGTTAGTTCTGTGTTTACAAAGCCTTATTATCTTCTCTATTTTCCTTGTGTTTATGGTTATGACTGTTAGCAATTTTTTCACACTCAGATTCATTGACCATTCTTATGCAATCAAAATATATGATGGGGGGAGGATGTGCATAACAGGCTTACCTGGCTGTAAATATCCTACTGTATTGAGTGATTCTAAGAAATCTGTGTGCCAGTTGGGTGATTTCATGTTGTCGGAGTTGTCTGTGTTCTGTGAAACGACTGTTTATACAGATTGGTAAAAAAGTATTTCCTGCTGGTTAGTTAAGGTTTTATATTCTTCTGGGTGGCAGGGTTTGTTATGGTGTGTGATTCATCACTGATATCGGTGCCAGATTATGGAACACGTATCTAAGTATGAGTTTATTCTCATAGTAAGTTGGCCAGGGCACTAGCCACCGGTTGAGTTACTACCACTAGAGAGTTAAGGGGTCTTTTGATTGGCCAGACAGTACTACATTGGATCCTTATGTCTAGTTACGGTTCATTTTCCCTTTGCCTACACACACACACACACACACACACACACACACCAAATAGTCTGCCCTATTCTTTACACATTCTCCTCTGTCCTCATACACAGGACAACACAGATTACCAAACAATTCTTCTTACTTAACTGTAATTTTTCATGGGCAACTTTTCTCTTTGTAAGGGTAGACGAGACTCTTAAGCTATGGTAAGCAGCTCTTCTAGGAGAAGGACACTCCAAAATCAAACCATTGTTCTCTAATCTTGGGTATTGCCATAGCCTCTGTACCATGGTCTTCCACTGTCTTTTTTTGGGTTTGAGTTCTCTTGCTGAGGGTACACTTGGGCTCACTATTCTATCTTATTTCTCTTCCTCTTGTTTTGTTCAAGTTTTTATATCTTGTTGCTCATCTTAAAATATTTTATTTTTCTTTGTTTCCTTTCCTAACAGATATTTTCCCTGTTGGAGCCCATGGGCTTATAGCATCCCGCTTTTCCAACTAGGGTTGTACCTTAGCAAGTAATAATAATAATAATAATAATAATAATAATAATAATAATAATAATAATAATAATAATAATAATAATAATTTGAATCCCTCTTTGTAAGCTGGTGGTGGAAAAAAATCAAATTGCGGGCATTGTTCATTCTGTGTTCAGGAGATTCCTAGGAAGGCTTCGCAAGTTTCGAACGTGGTTTTCACTCTGACTAAAAAAATTCCTTTTAGCATTTAGAGTTCACTTTATATACCTACTCCATAGTTTTGATAGATGTTAGGGGTAGACACCCCTTCTCTAGGGGTAAAGCCTTTAGTGTTCAAAACTAGGAATAAACCATCTGGGCTCTTGATCTACAGTATATGTAATATTGTGAGTGATCATTGCCCATAAGTTTCTAGAATACCCTCTCTCTATGTAAATTTATTCATTCATATTCATTATTTATTATATCTAAACTTTAAAGTTCCATTTTTTTGTTGAAAATATAAACATTAATAATAAGAAAAATAAAGGAATGAATGAATGTGCTTACATATAACGAACTATGTATTGGCTGGTACAATTTGATTTCTCTCTCTCTCTCTCTCTCTCTCTCTCTCTCTCTCTCTCTGCACAGAAACAGAGAAAAGAACGGATAAACTAGAATCTCAACATATACAAATATGACATATTTGATTTATACATTATTCATTCATATAATCAAACAAACAGACGCTCTCTCTCTCTCTCTCTCTCTCTACAGAAACAGAGAACTCTCTCTCTCTCTCTCTCTCTCTCTCTACAGAAACAGAGAACTCTCTCTCTCTCTCTCTCTCTCTCTCTACAGAACAGAGAACTCTCTCTCTCTCTCTCTCTCTCTCTCTCTCTCTTTCTACACAGAACCAGAGAACTCTCTCTCTCTCTCTCTCTCTCTCTCTCTCTCTTTCTACACAGAACCAGAGAACTCTCTCTCTCTCTCTCTCTTTCTACACAGAACCAGAGAACTCTCTCTCTCTCTCTCTCTCTCTCTCTCTCTCTCTCTCTTTCTACACAGAAACAGAGAACTCTCTCTCTCTCTCTCTCTCTCTCTCTCTCTCTCTTTCTACACAGAACCAGAGAACTCTCTCTCTCTCTCTCTCTCTCTCTCTCTCTCTACACAGAAACAGAGAAAAGAACGGATAAACTAGAATCTCAACATATACAAATATGACAGATTTGATATATACATTATTCATTCATATAATCAAACAAACAGACGCTCTCTCCCTCCCTCCCTCTCTCTCTCTCTCTCTCTCTCTCTCTCTCTCTCTCTCCCTCTCTACAGAGAAACAAAGAAGAGATCAAGTAAGCTAGAATCTCAACATATAAAGATATGACTTCTATCAAATTCACAGATTTTGTAGTCTCGATAAACACAGATTTGCAATATACATTATTCATTCATATAATCAAACAAACTTTAGACAATCTCTCTCTCTCTCTCTCTCTCTCTCTCTCTCTCTCTGTGTACAGAGAAACAGAGAAAAGATAAAAAGCTAGAATCTCAACATATGCAAAAATGACTTCTTCAATCAAATTCACAGATTTTGTAGTCTCGATAAGTACAGATTTTCAATATACATTACTTCATTACTTCTTGATATAATCAAACAAACACTAGAAACTCTCTCTCTCTCTCTCTCTCTCTCTCTCTCTCTCTCTCTTCTAACAGCAAACAAGTAATAAACAGACATGAAGCGAAGGCTATCCTAAAATTGTAAGAAAGAGCTGTTGGTAGAAATAAGAGAGGCAAAGCCCCAGATCGCATTGCAAGACAATTATAGGCTGTAGTCGGTTTCCTTGCTCGAGGCCCCTTACTTCTGCTAGAACAAACATGGCAATCTCTTCGTCCCTTCGGTCTCCACCCTTGGGATCGTATGGCTCAAGATGATAATTCTCAAGGAGCTGGTCTGGGCAAATTCAGTCATGTTGTGCAGAAGTTATATTTCTTACTCTATTTTTTTCCGACTTAATCCCGACTGAAATGGCCTATATTTTACAAGAAGTTTTTTTACTACATTCAAGGCGAACTGCTTCAGTGACATTTTTGTAGAGGTTATGAATATATCATTGGCTTATATCCACTACACGAAAAAATATATTTTTGTACAGGGAATTACTTTACAAAATATATTGTTGAGACTGAATTTCTACAATAGAGTTCGTATATCAATTAGATTGAGATTTTTTTCTAAAATTTGCAAAGAAGAAACAATTAAATCAAATAAAATCTTAAAATGCATGAAAATTGCCTGTCATTAAGTATTTGGTCCCAATCATTATTATAATGATATTCCATTATGTTTAGATAAAAACAGAAGTACCAAGTGTTACAGATTATCATTATATAAAGATTTATTTGTTAAAAGAAAGTCTTATTTATGCAAATAAAAAGTGGTTAGTGTTTGGTATGTCTGACATTATTTGATTATCATGAGGAGGTCTTACTTTAGTAAATAAGATATAGTCATTAGAAATGTTATATGACTAATAAAATACATTTTGATTGACTAATAGGCTTCAAATTGCATTTAAATAGCAGGTTCGGTGGGCACTCCTGCAATGTCATCTTTTTCAGTAGTGAACATGGAATAGAAATATCTGCCCTTCTGTATGGCGCTGAATCCACTTGGTAATAATGCTTTTGTTTACATTGAATACACTACCTATATCTCTGGCGCTCATATCATTGTTGTGCATGATGATGAAAGCTCTTCATTGTTCTTTAGAAGTTTCTATTTTGTTTAGAGAGGCACATCAATCTGTTATTATTATTATTATTATTATTATTATTATTATTATTATTATTATTATTATTATTATTATTTGCTAAGCTACAACCCTAGTTGGAGAAGCAGGATACTATAAGCCCAGGGGTCCCAACAGGGAAAATAGCCCAGTGAGGGAAGTAAAAAAGTAAAAGTAAAATATCTTAAGAACAGTGACAACATTGAAATAAATATTGCCTACATAAACTATGAAAACTTTAACAAAACAAGAGGAAGAGGATTTGGCAGTAAACCATTCATTTGTAAAACTGTTCTTAGTTTTCATATCATACATTTTTTATTACTTCCAAATAATTATACTAAAGACAAAGTAATCAGATTATCATCGAAATATGTAAATCTTCATTCTTATCTCCAATAAGAAAAAAGGAAAAACATGTTTTTTATTAGTCTATCCGTGACGTCAGCCATCGGGCGGGAAAGGGAGACAAACCAACTAATCAGTTGACTGCCAATTTGATCAAAATTAGCATTTAGTACACACACACACACACACACACACACACACACACACACACACACACACACACACATCCATCTGTCTGTGTTATAAGTAATGTTAGCTCATTTCATTAATTCTACATTTCCATTATGTTTGTCATAAGAAACAGGCATCGACCGTTATGCTTTCATTTATTGGCCTCTTATAGGAAGTGATACTATGCTATATAATTGTAGACCTAGTAGGGCAATGGTCATTTTGTATTACTATGGGCCTAGTATTATTTGAAACTTAATCCCTCATTATACTGTAATAATAGGGATCTTTGTATCATTATAAGCCTATTATATATGTCACAAATAATTGTTATCATAGGACTGCTATATGATTTAAGGCTTTAATACATGCTGGGTATGGTAACAATTGTAGCTTAGCATTTTATTTCCCAGCTGCTGCTTTATGTTTGTGAAAACATATATGAGATATCTACGTTTTTTTAATGATATGTAAAAGGAATCGCCAGTCTGTACCTTATAGGGCATCCAAAACATTGTTGTCAATTTCATGACATCAATATTTTTTTAAGCTCAAGTCATTCTATTATAAGCCGAGAATAGCTTAAAATCTGTTATAAACTTAATAATATGAGCTAAATTTACTGAATGGTCGTTAAACACCAGTTACTTCCCACTATACATAATTTAGAAATCTACTAGAGAAAGACATGTGGTGCAAAAATACTTTAACAGCTGAATCTTGTAACGTTTTCAAAACACTAATGCATTTCAGAGAAGGACAAACAACGTTTAACGCAAATATCTCTGAAACGAATCGTTAGATCAGTAGCATTTCCAGCACACTGCTTTTAACATCCCAACCTAATTTTTGGCCAACACCATATTGCTACAAGTGTTATGTTACGAGTTTACTGGTGAATGATATAAAGGAAAGCCGACTAGTCATGTTGACGCATTCTTAGGAAACCATGTCAGTTCTGAAACCCCCGCCCCAACAACAACGCCTTCCAAAACCATTCCATAAGTACCCTTACTTCTGTCTCCTATTTCTCGCCCTCCTTATCCCTCCTCTTCTCGCCCAAGCTCTTCGCCTCCCTCATCACTCTTGTGTCCCTCCCTTATTGTCCCATCACTAATTACCTGTTATGTTAGAATCTCCTGTAGTTGTAGATGTTTGGATATGATTATGTACTTCGAGTATGGTGCAATTCTATGGAGGCATGATGAAGAGCAAATGCTGTCCTGCATCCGCGGGACCAAAGGGACAACATTCTAGACTTTGTTGCTATTGGCCATGCCTCGACAGTCAATGATTTACACCCTTCCACTGCTTAAGTCATACCGTTGGCCAGAGTTGGGGTTACCTGAGAGAGGGAGAAGAGATATGGGAGACGAAACGAATCCAATGGAGGCATAAATTGATTATTTAGAAAATGAAGAACAAATGAAGCAGTCATGAATGATTTTATTGGGTTGGCCAAAACTAAAACTCACCTGATCTTTGTGATTGCCATAGACATGTCTGTTATAATCTGGCTATACGGCCATTAACAATAAGATTAGCCATTACTTTCATGGTTGTTTGAGGAGCTTGTGGGAGAGTAACTGGTCCCCGCTCTAATTTTGTGGTGTCTGAATTTGCATGGATGTAGTATGGTGGAGAGTAAAAGGTGTGAGATTGGAAATATGTTCTTGAATAGAAGGATGGATGTATTGGCCTTTTGTGAGATAAAGATAAAAAGGAATGGTGGAGTGATGTTTGGTGAAGTGACAGGTCGACTATCTGGGATTGAAAAGGGTGTGACTTTATTGCTGAATGAATGGATGGCAAGTAGAGTAGAGGAATGGAAGGAGGTATTATCTAGGTTAATGTGGGTAAAGGTTAGGTTGGGTAGGGAATGTTAGGCTTTTGTTTTTGTGTATTGGCCAGGTTGTGAGAAGAGTGAAGAGCAAAATTAATTCTGGATGAATTAACTAGATGTGTAGAAAGACTCAGTAGAAGGAAT
This sequence comes from Palaemon carinicauda, assembly GCF_036898095.1. Lineage (NCBI taxonomy): Eukaryota > Metazoa > Arthropoda > Malacostraca > Decapoda > Palaemonidae > Palaemon > Palaemon carinicauda. The sequence continues at coordinate 82,205,248 of NC_090731.1, forward strand.
TATGTAGTTGTGGCGAATGACTTAAATGCCAGAGTGGGTACTGGTGAGGTAGAAGGTGTCATTGAGAAGTATGGCATACCAAGTGAAAATGAGAGAGGTGCGATGCTGGTAGATATGTGTGTTTAACAAGATCTGGTGATAAGTTGTAGATTTTTCAAAAAGAAAGCTATAAACAAGTATACTTGGGTAAGAGTGGCAAATAGAAGAGTAGTCGAAAGAACATTAATGGATTGTGTTGATAACAAGAAGGATTGAAAGATGTACATGTGTTTAGGTGTGTGACTAACAGTATGTCTGATCATTTTTTGATTGAAGGAAAATTAGTCGTAGCAAAAGAGTGGGGTGTGACGGGCCGAGAGAGGAGTTGTGAACTCAAAGGCAGATTGAAAACGACTGAGTTTTTATATTAAGGAACACTCTTCTTTATATACAAAACCTCAAGGCAACAGGACATAACATGTTCGAGAGACAGACAATGTTCAGAGCAAAACAGCAGACATGAATTTTCATGTTCGTTTGAGTGCGAGGGAAGAGCGAAGATACAAGCATATTATATACAAAAGGAATTATGTACAATTGTGTGACACACGGTTGGTACATGGCTCCCCCTCTAAAAATGACATACTGAACATGTTAAATAGGTGCCCTGAATCTGGAGAGGTAGTGGTAAAAACTGCGCCGATTAGCGACAGTGAGTGGCTGTAGAAGTCGTTGGTTGGGGTGCGAGCGAGTGGTGGATGATGGGTGGCTGTTGCCGCTCCGGTTCGTCACGGGGTAGGCGAGTGTGTCCTACGGCATTCATAGGCGTGTGTGTCCTACGGCATTCATAGGCGTGTCCTACGGCATTCATAGGCGAGTGTGTCCTACGGCATTCATAGGCGTGTGTGTCCTACGGCATTCATAGGCGTGTCCTACGGCATTCATAGGCCTACGGCGTTCATAGGCGTGTATGTCCTACGGCATTCATAGGCGTGTATGTCCTACAGCATTCAAGTCAGCTTCGGTTGAAGTTGAATAGGTGTCCTCTTCGTCACGAGAGGAGGCGTTGATGGAGGTTTTGAAGGTCATGAAGTGGCTGTCCATAAGGGCACGAAGCAGGTTCACCTCACGATGAGAGCTGTCTGCGGCAGGTTGCAGGCGAGTGATACTGGTCATTTTCCCGAGGGTGAGCGAAGCCCTTTGGTCTCCCAACGGTTGTTGAGAGAGCTGAAAAGGCGTTGCTATACGGGCGGCTGGCGACGGCGAGTACTGCTGCAGAAGGTATGCGTTGACAGCGTCATAGTAACGGTGAGAGGTGGAGGGTGGGGGAGGCGGGAGGAGCGAGTCACTCCGGGGTCACCAATGTGACGGGCCGAGAGAGGAGTTGTGAACTCAAAGGCAGATTGAAAACGACTGAGTTTTTATATTAAGGAACACTCTTCTTTATATACAAAACCTCAAGGCAACAGGACATAACATGTTCGAGAGACAGACAATGTTCAGAGCAAAACAGCAGACATGAATTTTCTTGTTCGTTTGAGTGCGAGGGAAGAGCGAAGATACAAGCATATTATATACAAAAGGAATTATGTACAATTGTGTGACACACGGTTGGTACAGGGGACATAGAATGGGGGGATGTAAAAGAGAGTAAGTGAAGGTTGAAGAGTTGAAAAAAAAAACAGAGGTAAAAATTTATATCAAGAAAGGTTGGGAGTGGCATGTGGCAGGGTGAAAGTGAAAGAAACTAGTGTGATCTGGAGGAGGAATGTAAGTTAGTAAAAGAAAATCTTGTTGGGCTTGCAAGTGATGTGTGTGGCAAAAGGATTGTTAGAGGCAGCATGAGGAAGGGTAGTGAAAGGGAGAATGAAGGAGCGAAAGTGGAAGAGAAAAAGAGGGCATTGGAAGAATTACTGCAGAGTAATAGTGTAGAGAAGTTTGAAAGATATAGAGAGAAAATGTGGAAGTAGAACACAAGGTAGCTGAGGCAAAGAGGGTGGCTGACTGGAGGTGAGGTCAGGGATTGGGCCGTTCATATGAAGAGAAGAAGTTTTGGAAAGATGTGAAGAGAGTAATGAAGGGTAGCTCGAGAAATGAAGAAACAGTGGAAGATGAAAATAGAAGGTTGTTAAAAGTAGATGAAGCAAGGAAAATATGGGCTGAATATTTTGAGAGGTTGCTAAATGTTGAGGATAATAGAGAGGAAGAGATATAATTGCTGTTGCAGGTGTTGAGGTGCCAGTGATGGGAGATGAGAAGGAGAGAAAGATTACATGAGAGGAAGTGAGGAGAGCATTAGATGAAATAAGAGTAGGCAAAACACCTGGTATGGATGATGTGAGGACTAAGATGTTAAAAGAAGGGGGAGGGGATCACTGTACTTGAATGGTTGATGAGATTGTTTAATATCTGTTTTATGTTGTCAATGGTACCAATAGAGTGGGTGTGTGAGAGTATTATTTCGCTACACAAAGGCAAGAGAGATGTGTATGAGTGCTGTAACTCTAGGGGTATTAGTTTGTTGAGTGTGGTTGTAAAAGTGTATGGTAGAGTGTTAATTAATAGGATTAAGAATAAAACAGAGGATGCAATCTTAGAAGTGCTGGGTGGTTTTAGGAGAGGTAGGGGTTGTAAAGATCAGAGTTTTACAGTTTGCCAAATATGTGAGAAATATTTAGCAAAGAGTAAGGAGGTGTATATTGCAGTTATGGATCTGTGGAAAGATTATGATAGAGTTGGTAGGGAAGCAATGCGGAATGTGATGAGGTTATACAGAATTGGTGGAAGGTTGTTGTAAGCAGTGAGCAAAGCGTGTGTTAGGATAGAAAATGAAGTGAGCGAGTGGTTTCCAGTTAGAGTGGGCCTGAGATAGGGATGTGTCATGTTGCCATGGTTGTTCAATTTGTTTGTTGATGGAATTGTAAGAGAAGTGAATGCTTGAGTACTTGGTTGAGAATTGAAACTGATAGATGAGAGTCATTATGAGTGGGAGGTGAACCAATTGTTGTTTGAGGATGATAGTGCATTGTTTGCAGACTCAGAGGAGAAGTTGGGTTGATTAGTGACAGAGTTTAGAAGGGTGTGTAACAGAAGGAAGTTGAGAGTTAATGTGGGTAAGAGTGAGGTTATCAGATGCACGAGAAGGGAGTTTGTTGCCAATCTGATGGAGAGACAGAAATTGAATTTGTTTAAGATTGTGTCTGAGGAATATGGCTGGTGTATCTTGATTAGATAGGGTTAGGAACGAAGTAGTGAGAGTGAGAATGTGTGTAAGAATGAATTAGCAGCTAGAGGGGATATGAATGTGTTAAGTTGATTTGGCCGAGGTTTGGATGGATGGATGGAGTGAAGAAAGCTCTGGGTTATAGGAGGATAGATGTGAGAGAGGCAAAGGAGCGTGCTAGAAATAGGAATGAATGGCGAGCAATTATGACGCAGTTCCGATAGGCCTTGCTGCTTTCTTTGGTTGCATCGGTGACCACTGAGGTAGCAAAAGTAGGGGATTCGGCACATGAAGCTTCATTGTGGTGGATAACGGGGGAGGGTTGGCTGTAGCACCCTAGGAGTACCAACCAACCTCGGCTAAATCCCTCGTCATGCCAGGAGGAACAAAGAGAAGAGTAATCCCCTTTTTCTTTTTTTATTTCGACTACCCCATAAAATTGGTTGAAGTGCCATGGTAGATAAATAGATTGACCCACCTTTCATTGGAACATAACAGTAACTATTAGATAATATTAAAATTTATGATACGTACATACTGTACATACTGTCATACTCAATTATTATGTACAGTTTGATGCAGGAATTTCTAGTACACCTTGCTCAGAGGAAATGCACCTAGTCACTTCCTCACTGTGCAGCGAGTTCCCCTCTCACCACTTCTGCCATCTTTTCTTACACTAAATGTTTGGTTACTTGGTGTGAATTAAGCCTGTGGCAGGGTGCCCTTCCAAGATGGGACAGGGATGGTGTGACTGGGAATGAAGAGGGAAATGGGGTGGGGGAGAATATGATATTGGGATAGGCAACAAGTGGTCTGGGGACTGTTCGGGATGTTGGTGGAGAGTTAGAAGAGTACCCCACTCTTGTCCAATTATGTAGAACCTCTTAGATATGTTGACTGAATTAGGCTTAATATCTTTCAGTAAACTTCTACAGTAACACATACAGTATAGCAATAAGATAGGTTGACCATAAATTAGGCTGGGATGTAAAAGGCAGCGTACTGAAATATCATATTGATCCAGCAATTCGTTTAGCAGATATTTGCTTTAAATGGTGCTTGTCCACTGCTGAAATGCAAAGTAGCTAACTCATACACATATGTTCAAAAGGATTTAATAAAAGTCTATATATTTATATGTTTACAATTGTTTAATGATACATTTCATTTCGACTTTATACCCACTGTTAATTATGTACCACACTGTTAATATATATGGAAATACAGTATGTATCATTTATAATATAAATATTTCTGTTTTAGAAGTGAATAATTCAAACAAAATGGACAACACAAAAGGGCATTCATTTCTCTCATCACCGATAGTTTTACTTCTATAAAGGCTGTAATAGCAAATATCATTGGTTAAGAATGTATAAAAGCATAAAAATTCCTATTAAAAAAAAAATAATGCAAATTATATGTTTCCACAAAGCAGGGTGAGGGTTAGTAGGCCTAACCATATTTGTATGTTTATATAGGGTATTATAGGCAGGCCTTGAAGCCTGTATTCAAAATACTAGAAAGAATAGTAGAAGGAAGGTTGAGTTAGTTGATAGATATACATGAGCAGCAGCAGTTTTGGTTTATGAAAGGAAAGAGCACTGTGGAGGCTATTATCATAATAAGAGAAGTCCAAGAGAAGTTTATAGAAGGAAGCATGAATGTTTATATTTGTTTTATGGATCTTGAAAAGGTATATGAGAGGGTATCAAGAAGGTTAATGTATTGGTTTTTTAAGAAAGACAGGAATGCCAAAAAGTGGGTGAGGTTAGCGAGGATGATGTTGGAGGGGGTACAAACCACTAAAAGACAAAATATGGGGAGACCTAGGAATTTCCTGTTGATGTTGGCCTCCATCAGAGATAGCTTTGAGTCAATTTTTGTTACTTATCATTTTAGACACTGACATAATTAAGGAACAACGAAGAATTGTGGGAGCTGGTTTTCGTGGATGATTTAGTCATTATAACACACTCCAAAGAAGAACTGCAAAAAAGTTTTTATTATAGAAAAGATCCTTAGAAATTAAAGGATTGCAATTAATCATAGGAAATACTAACAATAATTAGTAGTAGAGAAGGACATGAAGACACAGACATTCAAGTGGAAGGGGGTACAGTGATATAAGAGAACAATGAGTTTAAGTACTTTGTATAAATGATAACAGAGGAGGGAGTTACTGAGAAAGTGCAGATACAGAGTGAAAGAAGTATGCCAAAAATGGAGAAAAGTAATTGAAATTGTTTTAGACAAGAGAAAAGATTATAAGACAATTATTGGGCTCATACTATAATATGGGGCAGAAACTTGGATTCTTAAGAGGAAGAAGAAAGTACTGTTAGAAGGAACTGAGATGAGGATGTTGAGATAGATTGCTGAATATGACTATTGGAAAGGAGGTAGAGTGAAGATATAAGAAGAATGTGTGATGTACAGTATGTAATGTAAAGGAGAAGGCTAGGGGAGCTCATCTGAAATATAATGGCAATGTAATAAGAAGAAAAGCAGTGGAGCGAATCAAGAGAGCTAAGATCATGCTGGTAATGGGAAGGAGTGGGTGGCATCAGTGGATTAGATAGATGGATGTGGTAAGAAGGTATATGGGTGTGGAGGCACTTGGGGAAGAAGGAACAAGGAAAAGAAATAGATGGAAAAAGTTGACTCGTGCTACCAACCTGGCAATACAGTGGTATTAATAAGGTCAAAAGAAAAAGAAGTCATCTTTGTTAATTTTGTTTACGATAAGTAAACGATAGGTAATAAACAGGCAAAACTTGAAAATTCTCTGTGAATAAGATATTAACCCTCTCCAGACCCCCAAAATAGTGTAGGCCGGAGCAAAAAAAAAAAAAAAAAAAAAAAAAAAAATAGTCAGTTCCTAATTAGAAAATTCATAATCATTATAAAAACTATGATGGTTTAAATTTCAGGTATATGATGACAATATACAGCTAGGATAACAGGTTAATATATTTCCCAGTTACCAAGAAACTGTGACCATAGCTTATATGTGAATTGAATGGCGGTATCTGTGAACCTGCACCACTGGGCAAATAGTTGCGAGATACTGCTTGCTGAATATAGCTATATACCTTATGTCTAAAACATTGAGGGAACTGATGCAATACTTCCGAGTATATTTGCATGTGTGATTTATCTACGAGGTGAATATTTTGAACAAACTCAATTATTGCATCCGGTTTCACAATGGACTCCTCAGTCTTGAAATATCTTAACCCCTTTCCATCTCGTCCATGTGAATGTTTGTGAGGAAATTGAATTGATGGTGGTCTTTCCACTTTAGTGTCAACACATGGTTTCTCTTTTTTTTTCATTGTATGGCTCTCCCATATACTACATGTAAATTTTGGCATACCCTTTATTTTTCATATGCAGCATTGTTTTCATTGGGGAATGTACTAAAAGTAAAACTTATGTACTTCCGGATTTATCATAATCTTTACCACTGACCCTGGATATTTCAGAATTTGATCGTTGGGTACACCCGGGCACACTATTCTATTTTATTTCTCTTCCTCTTGTTTTGTTAAAGTTTTTATAGTTTATAAAGGAGATATTTATTTGAATGTCACTGTTCATATGATATTTTTTTTTTATTTCCTTTCCTCACTGGACTATTTTCCCTGGGCTTATAGCATCCTGCTTTCCAACTAGGGTTGTAGCCTAGCAAGTAATCTATCTATATACCAAGGCACTTCTCCCAAGTTTGGGGGGTAGCCGACATCAAACAAATGAAAAAAAGGGGACCTTTCCTCTCTACACTCCTCCCAGCCTGACGAGGGACTCGGCTGAGTTCAGCTGGTACTGCTAGGGTGCCAAAGTCCACCCTCCCCCGTTATCCACCACAGATGAAGCTGCATAACGCTGAATCCCCTACTGCTGCTACGTTTGTCATCCAAGGCGACCGGAAGGAGCAGCAGGGCCTACCGGAACTGCATTACAATCGGTCGCCATTCATTCCTATTTCTACTACTACTAATACTACTACTACTACTACTACTACTACTACTACTACTACTACTACTACTAATAGTAATAATAATAATGGTATCTAAAGCCATTCCAGTTAGACAATCACATATAGTGTGTATCTTAAACCCAAACGATTTCTTTTAGTTCTTATATATTGTTTGATATCAGACACCCTTTGAACAAGCTATTCTTCAGTAATAAAATTTTGGAATGGCTGGAAATATTACTGAAACAATTTTATATCATGGTCATGTTGTTTCAATTTTTCAATCCATTCTCCCATGTATTTGCCCTTCATCAATCAACAATAGTTGAAAAATATTTATATCTGAATACCTATCAAAGCTAAAACATTTTGGAAATGTTTTTGTATTGAGATGAATGTCAGTTGAGCAATACTCACAAACACTATGAATATTTACGTGAGCCATTTACAGAGAAGCCAAGAATGACTATAGGTTAGGTGAAAAAAACTGCCTTCCATCTCCTTATCTCCTTTGTATTAGGATTGCGTCCAAGAATGGACTGCTCTTGGTACTGGTTTTTCTCTTATGCCATTATGTTTGCTACTTCTTCATCCATAATTAATAAAAAAAAGTTACACTCTATGGCATCAGGGCTAGACCAAAATTGTTAGTGATTCCTGCTTCATCTCTGAAGTCATATTCCATTGAAACAAAAATAACTTAATTTTCCAACTTGTGATCCATTGAGATTGCATGTACACATTAAAAGAGAGTTGTGACCAAACTAATTGGATGTATCAGTGTTCATATGTCATCCCATAAGGGCTGTTTGTGCTTTACCACTCCTGGCTGAAGTTTGAAGCTGGAAAATCTCAATGTTTATGAGGATGATTCTGAAAACTGATGTTATTTTTATTATGATCTTGTTTTCAGTGTGTGTGGTTTTTGTTTGAATATCCTTTACTTCCCAATCTTTCATACATTTTTTTTTATTGGGCCCTTGAAAGAAGCTGAAATGAGAATTTCTTGGCAGTGTATGTTCCTGTGTCTTTCGGATTGGGGGAAGAATTTTAAATTATGTTCTTTTAAACGGGTACTGTGTAATCTAATATTTTTGCAACATTTATTGGAGTGGTGATCAAACAATTATGACATTACCCTATTTTAATATATTTCCTATCATTAGAGTTTTCCTCTTCAGGATGGTGTGGGAGAGCATGATGCCCTTTTTCAATTTCAATTAGGCTTTTGTAGCTACTTGATAAGGTACGCCTGAAGTATTACGTTTAAGTGAGTCAACAGGATTGTGTTTGTTGGTACTTGTGTTAACTGTGTGGTAAGCTTGGTAGAAGTTATTACCTTCATTTTAATCTGTGATAGGATATAACAACTGTGGTGGAATAATTGTCCTCTCTGGGTTAAATGATTCCAGTTTTAAGGTACCTTAATTTTACTGTTTTGATATTTACTTCGTTTTTTTTAGCAGTTACTGGAACAGTTTGATGACATTCATTATAATTTTTCTCCCTCAAGGGTGGAGAAAATGTTACTAGTTAGGAGGCCAGGGGCATCTCTGGCAGCTGTTTGAATACTTAAATTGTTATACAGTTGTTTTAATTTCTTTCATGGGGATGAAGGTTATTAGGATATTGATCACGGTGTAGCCTAACTGGATGGCAGCAAGGGAAGAAATCTTAAGTATTGCAGCTGAGAATGTAGTTGATTTGAGCTGAATTTATAGATACTCCCTCGAGTTAGCTTGGAAGATCAAGATTTTTTCCTACTCGCTGGTCAAAGTTTTTATAGTTTATAAAGGAGATATTTATTTGAATGTCACTGTTCATAAGATATTTTATTTTTCTTTATTTCCTTTCCTCACTGGACTATTTTCCCTTTTAGCGAAGATCAATAGACCTATGGTGATGCAGATGTTTTTGCTAGGAAATTATTATTGTGTGAGATGCTTGGCACAGCAGACAGGCTCCCTTGTTACTGAATTTGGGCAAAAGGTAGATAGTTATCTATGTTTGCTCACTTGAATAGCTATTGAATTTTCTTGTTGTTGATAGGAAGGAACAGCAACTCTTGGTGAAGTTCAGGTTGGGTTTCTCATTCTGGAAGTGAAGAGCCTCCAGACACTGGACTAAAGTGACATAGTTGATGATATTGATGCTCTCATATTGGTTGTTTAGAAGTGTATCTTGAGGTTCACTGTTTTACATAGCACAAGTTAATTTCATGGAGTTTGATAATGCAGAATAACTCGCCCCTATTGAGCAGGATTCCCCGAAGAGGATAAACATAGTCTACCGATATAAAAACCAAATCTGCTGGTATTCCTGTAGATTCTTTATGACTGCCATGTGCTTCACTACCAAGAGATGTGGATCAGGGTAAAAGTGCATGGCACCCAGACACAAGTCATCAGGAAAATTTGTGCTCTAGTGGCTCATCCACATTCTTGGGCACAAGAAATCATTTTTAAGTCGATTTGCTGACTCGTGAGGTCCACACTATACCCTTAGAAACATAATTCACATTACATATACAAGAGCCTGCCTAGCCATAATGGATATAGGCAGTTTGCGAAAACAAGAACGCCCGTTTCCATTCGACTTCTCATCGCAAGAAGATTAGCTGTGACTTGTTAGAAACATCGTAAAGCATCAGGAAAGAATCAAGCATACCAAAGAACCCAGTATCGATTACGGATTTGTTTGCATTCCGCTGAACCTGATTTACAACCTGTTCATATTCTATTTTGTAGAATTAATAGAATTTTAAATTATTTGCATAGCTTTTTAATCTGACGAATATATTTAGGTGCTATACTCATGAATATGAGTATAACTGAGAGACGAGTAATGAGAAATAAAGAAAAGATTTCTTATAAAACATATAACTGCTGAAGTAAACATCCTGTTTGTGTTGTCGCCCTCATTGTTTTTGTTTTTGGTGTTGTTGTTGTAAATTCAATTTCATAATTTTTCTTATTTGTATTAGAAGCTTGAGTCGGACAACTTTTAAATTAGCGACAGCATCCTTATTCAAGATATGTTCATGCCTTAACGAGTAATTTATATAGTGTTTTTATCGGTTATTATTATTATTATTATTATTATTATTATTATTATTATTATTATTATTATTATTATTATTATTATTATTATTTGATCTTTTGATTATTTGTGCTTCGTCAAACAGGATCTTTGAACTACATGCCCCGTCTGATGAACATCATGAGAGATGCAGGAGCCTATTTTCCCCAGGCTTACACATCCACCCCTATGTGCTGCCCTTCCAGGTCTTCCATGCTGACCGGGATGTACATCCATAATCATGAGGTAGGTCAGAGGCACGCTTCCGCATTGGGTCTGCAATTCTTTTCGAATACTTTTTATTTAGTGCATTTATTTTATTTTTATTTTTTATAATAAGTGATCTCATCTGTGTTTATTTGCTGCTTTTTTATGTAATGTAGATTCTTTTTATTATTCATATCAAGAATTATTTCATCGTTTATTCCCATATTGTGACTGTTATTTTTAACTTCCATTACCTGCTTTTGTTTTCTCTGTTCTCCATCTCTTTGTCATACGTTCTCCAGTCATTAATCTTAGGTTTTTTTATTTTTTTTTAATTGACATTTTCTGAAGACAAAGACAGACATTTATTCTTATTTATATCCAATTACTAGAGTGAAGTGAGCAACGCTCATAAAAGAAATCAGGTTAGAACTGTCATCTTCCAAAACTTTGTTTCAAAACATTGAGGTTTGTTAAGATCAGGATAAATATCCCAAAGTTGCTGTGTCCAATGGGATTAGAGGTGGGGGTGAGGTTATTAATGTCAGTCCACCTCCCGCAGTGCAATGTAGACACTACATTATAGGTCGTACGTTGGCTAGGGCACCAGCCACCCGTTGAAATACTACCGCTGAATTGATTGATTTGAGGTTTAAAGTTATTGGGTCCTTTGACTGGCCAGACATTACTACTTTGGATTCCTCTATCTGGTTACGGTTCATTTTATTTTTGCCTACACATACACCTAATTTCCATAACTCCCATATTCTCTAAAGTTTTTGAACGTCTTCTAGCAAAACGTCTTAATAGATTTGCTGAAGGTAATCATCTATTCCCTAGTTTGCAATTTGGTTTTCGTAAAGGCCTTGGAGCATGTGATGCCCTTCTTACAGCGTCCAATGCTGTACAGAAATCCCTTGATTGTGGTCAGGAAGTTCGTATGATTGGCCTTGATTTTAGTGTTGCCTTTGACCGTGTTAATCACGAGGCCCTTGTTTTCAAACTCAAACAGTTGGGAGTGGGTGGGTCGTTTCTTAGCATTATTATAGATTTTTTAATAGATCTGAAAGAGTTGTTGTTGATGGGCACCATAGTGAGTATAGGAATGTGATATCTTTTGTTCCATAGGGTAGTGTTCTTGGCCCATTACTTTTCATACTATATACACATGACATGTGGTTTGGTCTAGAAAACAAGCTTGTTGCATATGTATTTGATGCTACTCTCTTTGCATCAATTCCATTCCCTGAATGTAGATCTGGGGTTGGGGAATCCCTTATAAGAGATCTAGCTAAAATTAGTGCATGGTGCAAATTATGGGGTATGAAGTTGAATCCTAACAAAACTCAAAGTATGATTCTAAGTAGGTCAAGGGCAGTAGCTCCTCAACATCCGGATCTCAGTATTGATAATGTTTCTTTAACTTTGTATGACTTTAAAAATGTTAGGTATGATTCTCGACAGCAAATTTACTTTTGAGAAACACATTAGGTTTGTGTCTTTTTCAATTGCACAAAAAAATGGCTTATTGAGAAAGTCTTTCAAGATTTTCAATGATCAATCTATTCTGAAGAAGTGTTTTAATTCTTTCATTCTACCATGTTTCGAGTATTGTTCTCCTGTCTAGTCTTCAGCTGCTGATTCTCATCTTAATTTGTTGGATAGAAACTAACGGTCTATTAAATTTTTATTCCTGATCTAGATATTAATCTTTGGCACCATCGTTCAATTAGTTCATTATGCATGTTGCATAAGGTTTTTCATAACTCTGACCATCCTTTACATTCAGATCTTCCTGGACAATTCAGTCGGGTTTGTAATACTAGGCAGGCAGTTAATTCTAATAGCCAGCCTTTCTCCATCATAAGGCTCAATACTTCATGTTATTCTAGTAGTTTTATTCCAGCTGCGACCAATTCTGGAATGATCTTCTTAATCCGATAGTTGAATCGGTAGAACTTCAAAAGTTCAAAGTTGCAGCAAATGTTTTTATGTTGAGCAGGCTGACATGAGTCTTTTTATAGTTTATATATGACATATCTGTTTTGGCGTTGTCACTGTTTTCAGAATGATTTATTGTTAATTTGTTCTCATCATTTATTTATTTCCTTTCCTCACTGGGCTATTTTTCTCTATTGCAGCCCTTGGGCTTATAGCATCTTGCTTTTCCAACTAGGATTGTAGCTTGGTTAGCTTGGTTAGCAATGAAAATAACAATGATAATGGCCGGTTATAATGTCAAAGTCATAGTAGGCTACAAGGGTAAATTAATGGCTGGTCATAATCTCTAAGTCAATGCAGGCAACAGTGATAAAGTAATGGCAGGTCATAAGGTTAAAGTCATAGCAGGCTACAAGGATGAAGTAATGACAGGTCATAAGGTCACATCATAGCTGGCTACAAGGTTAAGTAATGACAAGGCATAAGGCATAATAATAGCAGGCTGCAAGGGTAAAGTAATGTTAAGTTATGAGGTCATAATCATTGCAGGCTACTAGAGTAAAGTAATGGCAGCCTATAAGGTCAAAGTCATAGCATACTTCAAGGGTATAGTAATGGCAGTTTAAATGGTCAAAGTCATAGCAGGCTATAAGGGTAACAGTAATGGAAGGCAATAAGGTCAAAGTCATAGTAGGCTACAAAGGTGAAATAACGGCAGGTTATAAGGTAAGTCATAGCAGGCTACAAGGGCGAATTAATGGCAGGTTATAAGGTCAAAGTCAAAGCAGGCTACAAAGGTAAAGAAGTGGTAGGTTATAAGATCAATGTTATAGCTAGCTACAAGGGTAAAGTAATGATAGGTTATAAGGTCAGTCAAAGCAGGCTACAGGGGTAAATTAATGACAAGTAAAAAGGTCAAAGTCATAGTAGGCCAGTTCTTCTTTGACTCCAGCTTTTCTCATCTCTATATGGGGTTGCTGTTTCTAGTCAGCCTTCTCCATCTTCCTCTGTACTGTATCTTATTCCCTTAGACCCTTCCCCTTCATGTTATTCAATAAATTATCTTTCGACATGAAGTTTAACCTTTCCATCCATCTTTTGCCCTCCATCTATATGTTCAGAACCTTTTGACATACATTCTCTCCTCACGACATGACCAAACCATTTCGGTGTTCTTTTCTGAGCTTTTTTTGAAACCGCTGATACTTTGACTGCCCCTGCTTAATGCATTCCAAATCTTATCTGTTTTTGTGAGACCACACATCCACCTCAGCGTTCTCATCTTGGCCACTTCCATTTTTGTTTTCTGGTCTTTCTTTATTGGCCAAGTCTCAGCCCCAAAGACCATGGCTGGTCTAATAACACTTTTATAAAACTTTCCTTTAACCTTTTCACTGTTCCTCCTATCACAAAGTATCCCTAATGACCTTTTCCAATTCATCCATATACACTGAATTCTATGACTTACTTCTGCATCAACGTTTCTATTTTCGCTCATAACAGAACCAAGATATTTGTAGGAGCTAAGCCTGTTTACAGTATGTCTTTTTGGCCTAATTTTACTGTTCCCTGCTATTCCTCTCCACCTGTCCAAATACTTTCGGTCTTTATTTTGCTAATTTTTAAGCCTCTACTCTCAAGTTCTTCTCTTCATCTTTCTAGCTTGAGTTGGACCCCTTCTCTTGTTACATCTGTCAGCAAAATGTCATCAGCAAACATTGCACTCCAAGGCACCTCTTTTAACCTCCGATTTTATATTGCATCAACTGCATCACAAATTGTTGTCTCTTTTCTCAATCTTCCATCTATAATTCTTTCATATATTTTCATTGTATGTGATATTAGCTTAATTCCTCTGTAATTCCCACTCTTTTGCACATCATCCTTCCCTTTGTAGATTGGGAACTATTTAGCTTTTTCTCCACATGTCATAGCTGGCTGCAAGAGTAATGTAATGCCAGGTTATGAAGTCAAAGTAACAAAAGGTTACAAGGGTAAAGTAATAGCAGGTCATAAGGTCAAAGTCATAGCAGGCTACAAAAGTAAAATAATGGCAAGTTATAAGGTTAATGTCATAGCAGGCTAAACTGATAAAGTAATGGCAGGTCATGAGATCAAAGTCATAGCAGAATACAAGGGTGAAGTAATATCTGGTTATAATTAGTCATGGCAGGCTACAAGGGTAAAACAATGGCAAGTTAAAAGGTCAAAGTCCTTACAGTATACAGTGATAAAGTAATGGCAGGTTATAATATTAGAGTAATAACAGGCTACAAGGGTAAAGTAATAACAGGTTATAAGGTCAAAGTCATAGCAGCTCAAAAGGGTAAAGTGATGACAGGTTATAAGGTCAAAGTAAAAGAAGGTTACAACGGTAAAGAAATGTCAGGTCATAAGGTTAAAGTCATAGCAGGCTACAAGGGTAAAGCAATTACAGGTTAGAAGGTTAAAGTCATAGCAGGCTACCGTGATAAAGTAATGGCAGGTCATAAGGTCAAAGTCCAAAGTCTTAAAAGGTTACAAGGATAAAGTAACACCAGGTTATAAGTTCGAAGTCATAGCAGGCTACTACTTCTTAATTAATTCCGGATCTTATCTGTTTTTGAGAGACCACATATCCACCACAGCTTTCTCATATCGGCCATTTCCATTTTTCTTTACTGCTCTTTCCTTATTGGCCAAATCTCTGCCCCATAGAGCATGACTTGTCTAACAACACTTTTTTATAACCTTCCTTTAACTTTTGGACTCTCCAATTCATCCATGCGCACTTAATTCCATGACTTAGTTCTGCATCGAGGTTTCCATTTTTGCTTATTACAGAATCAAGATATTTGTAGGACCTAACCTTGTTTATGTCATCTTGGCCTAATTTCACTGTTCCCTGCTATTACTCTCCACCTGTCCACATATTTTCTGTCTTTATTTTGCTAACTTTTTTAAGCCTCTACTCTCAGGTTCTCTCCATTTTCTAGCTTGAGTTGGACCCCTTCTCTGGTTACATCAGTCAGTACAATGTCATAAGCAAACATTGCACTCCAAGGTACCTCTTCTCTAATTTCCTATTTTATATTGCATCAACTGTGCTCATTCCTGGCATAAAACCCAATTATTCTTCACAATTTGTGATTTCTATTCTCAATCTTCCATCTATAATCCTTTCATATATTTTTATTGTATGTGAAATTAGCTTAATTCCTCTGTAATTCCCACACACTTGCACATCATCCTTCCTTTTGTAAATCGGGACTATTTGATTATTTCTCCACATGTCATAGCGGGCCTCAAGAGTAATGTAATGGCTGGTTATGAAGTCAAAGTAACAAAAGGTTACAAGTGTAAAGTAATGACAGGATATAAGGTCAAAGTCATAGGAGGTTTTAAGAGTAAAGTAATGACAGGTTATAAGATCAAAGACATGGTAGGTTACAAAAATAAAGTAATGACGGTTCATAAGGTCAAAGTCATCAGGTTACAAGAGTAAATTTATGACAGGTTATAAGGTCAAAATCATTGCCAGCAACAAGGGTAAAGTAATGTCTGGTTGTAAGGTCAAAGTCATAGCAAGCTACATGAGTAAAGCAATGTCCCATTGTAAGTTCATAGTCATTATTTTACTAGTGTAAAATAATGATATGTTCTAAGGACATAATCATAGCAGGTTACAAGGGTAAAATAATGACAGGCTATAAGTTCAAAATCATAGCAGGTTTTAAGAGTAAAATAATGCCTGATTATAGGGTCAAAGTCATAGCAAGTTACAAGAGTAAAGTAATGACAGGTTATAAGGTCAAAATCACAGCAGGCTACAAGGGTAAAATAATGACATGTTAAAAGGACAAAGTCATAGCAGGTTAGGAGGGTAAAGTAATGGCAGGGTATAAGGTCAAAGTCATAGCAGGTTACAAAAGTAAAGCAATATCTGGTTGTAAGGTCAAAGTCATAGCAGGTTACAAGAGTAAAATGATGACAGGTTATATGGTCAAAGTCATAGCAGGTTACAAGAGAAAATTAATGACAGGTTATAATGTCAAAATCATAGCAGGTTACAAGAGTAAAGTAATAACAGGTTATAAGTTCAAAGTCATAGCAGGTTACAAGAATAAGATGATGACAGATTATAAGGTCTAAGTCATAGCAGGTTGCAAGAGAAAATTAATGACAGGTTGTAAGGTCAAAGTCATAGCAGGTTACAAGAGAAAATTAATGACAGGTTATAAGGTCAAAGTCACAGCAGGCTTTAGGGGTAAAGCAATGTTTGGTTGAAAGGTCAAAGTTATAGTCGGCTACAAGGGTAAATTAATGGCAGGTTATAAGGTCAAAGTCACAGCAGATTATAGTGATAACGGAATGGCAATTTATAAGGTCAAAGCCATACCAGGTTACAGTGATAAAGTAATGACAGGTCATAAGGTCAAAGTCATAGCAGTATACAAGAGTAAAGTAATGACTGGTTATAAGGTCAAAGTCGAGCACGCTAAAACTGTAAAGTAATTGAAGGTTATAAGGTCAAAGTTCAGTAGGCTACAATAATGGCAGTTTATAAGGTCACAGTTATAGCAGGTTACAGTGATAAAGTAATGTCAGGTCCTAAGGTCAGAGTCATTGCAGGCTACAAGGGTAAATTAATGACAGGTTATAAGGTCAAAGTCATAGCAGATTACAGTGATAAAGGAATGGCAATTTATGAGGTCAAAGCCATAACAGGTTACAGTGATAAAGTAATGACAGGTCATAAGGTCAAAGTCATAGCAGATTATAGTGATAAAGGAATGGCAATTTATGAGGTCAAAGCCATAGCAGGTTACAGTGATAGAGTAATGACAGGTCATAAGGTCAAAGTCATAGCAGATTACAGTGATAAAGGAATGGCAATTTATGAGGTCAAAGCCATAGCAGGTTACAGTGATAAAGTAATGACAGGTTATAAGGTCAAAGTCATAGCAGATTACAGTGATAAAGGAATGGCAATTTATGAGGTCAAAGCCATAACAGGTTACAGTGATAAAGTAATGACAGGTCATAAGGTCAAAGTCATAGCAGATTACAGTGATAAAGGAATGGCAATTTATGAGGTCAAAGCCATAACAGGTTACAGTGATAAAGTAATGACAGGTCATAAGGTCAAAGTCATAGCAGATTATAGTGATAAAGGAATGGCAATTTATGAGGTCAAAGCCATAGCAGGTTACAGT